>NC_063203.1:26178815-26201315 GCF_017589495.1 Alosa alosa
ACCAAACGGGCATGACTCAGGCTGGGATAGCAGACGTGAACGCTAATGATATGAGAAGAGCTATGGGAATGCGTCTGGCTCATGCGTCTGGGTTCTGTTTCCTCCAGAGAAATCCAAAGCAGGCTGATCGATTCAGTCCATATTAAAAGTGTTTCCCGTCGTTTCTTTACATTATCCATAGTTTCGTTTTTTTTTTCTACTTAACTTTTATGCTTATCCTATGCTAATTATTTTCCTTTTTGATACCCATTATTTGCACTAAAGACTATAGAAATGGTCCAAATAATTTTTAAACAGTCTTGTGTATGCACTGACAGATTTTTTTTATTATTAAAGCAACTATAAAAATAAGGTATATGGCATCAACTCCATGTGTGACTCACCACTTGTACCCCCCTCCTGCTCAGCAACAACAGAAGAGCGCTACATCTCAAAGACAGCTTTGTTGGGGGGCGAGCCATTATGCCAGTGACAATATTGTGGTCGAACAGCTGTAGGCAAGCTCTCAGTTAAGGGCCTCAGTTATTGGCATTTGCATCTATGGGAAAAACATGGAGTCTGTCTGTCTTAAACAATGTCCTCAAAGATGCTTCAATCGGGCTATATCATCTATTGGAATAGACAGTAGTAGACTCAAAGCCATAGGAGAAAAGAGAAGGCAATGTACTGTAATTCCCTCTCCTGAAATATTCTCAATTCCGAAAGGGTAAGTACACATATGAGCAGTTATAGCCAACCAGTCAGTGGCAGTGTGTTAGTTTCACTCTACCAGCTGTGAGCGCATGTGCTCTAAGCTTCACTGTGAACATATAAGACGTGCATTTCCATTCCATTGTGTTCATCTTTATTTTCTTCAATAAAAGAATCTAAAATACTAAAGGGACACATGTCATTCTGAGGCCTTTATCACCCTTTTACTACTACACAGCTGTCAAATAACACGTCACTGTCTCTGTGTAGGGTACTTCGGCATTAAGCTCATTATACAAACAACAGCAGGGGGCTGATGACTTGTCACTTTTGATTCTGTATTAGCCAAACTTTGTTTGAACATGGCGTTGAAAAAGACTACTAACAACAATTAAGTCTTCATCATCTATCAAACGTCCCACTTTACAGTTGCAAAATACAGATCAAGTTAGGCCTCCCACTTCTTGGAATAAGCTAATTTAGACAACTGTCACAGGACTAATGATTCCAATCCAATGTGCCAGCTCTCCTTTTCCATTAGACAAACTGTGTTTGAAGACATGTGACGAGAAGAACCCTAATTCGGCTTACAAACACAACAGCAAATCAGACCACCACTGAACACTGCAAATGTGCCACGTCATGAGTTCTCACCCCCTTGGCCTGGCTGCAAATAACGACACAATGGGCAACATTTTACCCAGGCCTGGCCCCCACACAACTTCTAAATCACTTCGCTGTGGCAGATTATGCAGCCCCAATAAGCCTACAGAAGGTAGGGTCCAATGAGCTGGGCGTCAGTGTCCAAACACAAGCCCTTTGCCCAAATATCACAATAAACAGAGAGGGGGTGAAAGACAGACCATGAAGAAATAATTTGCTACAAACCAAAACAAGCTCTCGCGGCCATATTGGCAGTGGCCTGCACACTGCTGTTGCTAATTCCTGTTGCTGTTTTGCCATATTACTGTTGCGCAACCGATCAGCAACAGCAAGCTGGTAGCAGGTGAAGTGCTCGAGGCTCTACCAAGGAACACCATCCTGATGCTGGCGTAGATCTGCACTGCCTTTAGGGCTGAACGATTAATTGCATTTGCGATAATATCGCGATATGATTAAACACGATTTTCTAACCGCAAAGGCTGCGATTACGCTTCGCAATATGTGACCTCACCAAAACGCATTGAAGCAAATGTGTAAATGCGTAAATTTGTAAATGCACAAGCTCTTTTGCTCCAGTGTCATAAAAGACGGAAGACAGAAATACGGTCCATATAGAGAATAATTGACACCAAGTAAAAAGGTTTGAAACAACACAAGCTTCCTCCCTCACTCTGCCATTTTGGTAGTGCCCTTCACATTGCCCTAACTGATTCCAAATCGCATTGCCCTCGGAACTACAACCCCGCTGCTTCCCATCAGCTGGCGGCACGAGTTACCTACCGGCCTCCCATCATGCACCAGTCTCTGTTCCGACACAGGAAGGCCTGTCTCTTCGTGTAGCAGCTCCTTGATATGCCCGACGGCCGTGGCCCCGGTCACTTGGAAGACCCTGCAGCCCAGATACTCGTGACAGACCGCCACCCGTGGCACCCTGAGGAGCACACACACACACACACACACACACACACACACACAGCTCTGAGCAGTGCAAAAGTGAACTTGTGGATTGCACCATGGACACAAGATACACTTAAAATGTTATTTGCATGTTATGTTATGTTACATTATGTTATGTTGTGTTGTGTTGTGTTATCTGCACTTTTAATTTTATTCTTCAGCCTATCTTCAAGATTAGGTTAGTTCTGCACAGGGATAAACATTCCCATCCCTGCCCCACACCATCCTGTGCACAGAGTCATTTCCATCACTATTGCAATACATCTTTTAAGTTATATTATTTCAGTTAACCTATGGCATTATAGTATGAGGCTATATAGAGCTTCTGAAACTCTTTATAGCTGTCTGTGAATTAACAATACTGCATTTTACACTGCATGATGAGAAGACAGTTTCTCATTCATTGTATGTGTCATATTTCCTGGTATTTGTTTACAAGATTCAAGCTGCCACATCACAGCTGCACTCATTACAGTATCAGAGTAGTTTTTTGCACACACACACCCTAAATGGCGTAACAGTATCAGCATTGTCACTATGTCTGTGGCTTGAGGACATTGGCTGATAAACACATATAACACAGTAACCCTTTCTTCTCTGGACGAAATAAATACTTCAGCGATGAGGTCCAGCTTTTAGCGCAGTTGTGCCACTTTTTAGGCTACTATCCTGTGCCAAAGAGTAAATCCGAATAGCTAAATGCTGCTCAAAACAAAACGCAGACAGTCGAATTGTCTTGTGGTTATTTAATGCAAGTGACTTTTATAGCTAAAGCAATAGACCATCTGAACTGAGCATATTGTGTGCACAATAGATGGCAATTAGGCCTTCCTATACAATGTGTTTGATGGTGTCAAGTTATTAATCCAGTTTACACTAATGCAACTGGAAATTAGTTCTAGACTGCTGCTCAGTGCATCACAATTAAATAGCCTACGGATGGGCCTCAGAGAGAAACGCGCTGTCGTCAGCGGGGTGTCCCACTATAATAGCCGGACCTTGACAGCCAAGCCCCCTCAGCGCACCTGAAGGAAGGGCGGGGCTTTCTGACAACACATGAAAACTGTATGACAGTCACCCGAAAACTAAAACCTAAACGCGCTTTCCTGAATAACCACATCACTATGTGCATTAATAATTTATGTAGTCTCCGGTCACAGTAACATTTATTTCGGTTATTTGGGCGTTGACAGCTGTAACGCACAGAAACTAGACTTTCAGAGAGTTTGAGGGACACGCACAATAGATGTCATCAGCATCACTGCTGGTGTGAGATGTGAACACGTTTACTCACATTTCATGTAAGTAACATGCGATAGTGTTGACAGTTTATTCGCTGAAGCCTCAGATGATTCAAGGCCGCAATTCATACTTCAAAATGGATTCCAAATGAACTATTGCAAACTTACCACAGATTTTCTTTGGCTGCCATCGCTCCTCAGCCGCTATCTCCCTAGGTATCCACGTACAGCATTCATTCGTGTAGTTTCAACTGCATAAAGCGCAGGCAAACTCCACCCGGAAAATAGGCACCCTGGTGCACCATGCAAACCGTTATCTGCTAGAGCGCTAACGGGTCCTGTTCCTCTTCATTTGCGTTTGTTCTTATTCCCCTTCTGTGGATCTACAAGAATCAGCCCATGGCACCACTGTAATAGGCTTTATTTGAAAGTATTTTCCTCCAAGACCCGCCTCCAACAATGTACTACTGCGGCTCTGCGAGTTATCCGCTGTATTCCGACTATCCAGTCAAGTGGTTTTGGACACTCCTCTGAAAGAAGTCCATCAGCTAGCTAGAGATTCAGATGATTTTGCTTGTTCCTGAAAGTGATAAAAATAGAACAGAAGTTAGCCGCTACATTGCGCTTTCCCCTCATGCTAATTCCTTCAAAGGTTATTTTGCGTCTAATGTTAGCGTAGTCCACCCTACATGAAGTAGGCTATTTACTGCGGCTTCTTGGCGAATGGTAGGCTAAGGAACCGCAAAGGATGTTGGTACTTGTAGTAGATTGTACTACAGCATGTGCTAATGCAAACGGGTACCACATATCCCAGACACTGCCTACAGTAGTCTTGCTTGCACCTGCCCAGTGATATGCACAAAACAACAACAATTATTTCATACATTTCGAGCGTAAACTCCGCTATAGCATATTGGTGTACACTAAAACTGGGAAATGACTATCTTATATGATTATTTCGAGATCCAGGCAGTCTAAATATATTTTGTTTTTAATCTATTGAATCCTACTGGCTGCTTCAAAGCGTAAATATTCGGATAGTCTAGGTTTACGCATACGTGTTAAATTAGGCTATGGGCTATGGGAAATCATTTGTTTAGTTTGAATATAGTCATTCTTCATGTGGTGCAGTTTACCCGATGGAAGTGCAACGTTAGGGGATGACATCATCTAACCCCAGTGAAGGATATTTAGCTCTTTACTGGTATAGATACTTTAGTTCCTAGAGGCCAACATTCAGATAATTCACTGTTATAGGACTAATATCTTATTTCGGACGAATATGATAACAAGCAAAAAATCTAAATGCAGAAGACTGATATTTGTTCGACAATGTGCCGCCTAAAATTTCCCCTAGTCATAGCCATTCATGCATTGTAGAACAGGAAACCTTCTGTAACAACAGATGCCGCAGTAAATCGATAGCGATGCTCTCACCGTAGCAACTTGCCTGCGTCTATGGCGCGGCATCCTTGGTTAAGTAATGGGCCGCTCTCCTCGCTCCCCCTCGCACCTTGTGGATCATGCGACACCACTTGATATTAGAGGAGAGACGGGGCTTCCGAGGGCTTTAAGCCTGAAATGCGCCTTGAGTGTTAAGTCTGCTTGAGTATAGGAGGTCAAAAACGTAATTATGATTGATGAATTGGCGCGTTCTGCCCCGGCATCTCCGAACAAGTTCAAGACTGCAGGCACCATCCGCGGTACGCCTGCTGCCTTAAAGCTGCAGCCGAACTGAACTGTGCGCACTCAGCACCCCCTGGACTGTCACGATCGCACATAACACACTCTGCTTGCTAAATAAGGATTTTCAACAGCGCAAATTTTAAAAGCGCCATTCTCTTTTCGCAAATTTTAAAAGCGCCATTCTCTTTTCCCCCCTGAGATGAGTTGTAGGCCTTTCAAATCAAAAGAAGTAGGCCATTTTAACTATACTTTACTTTTGTAGGCCTATGTTGAATAGGGAAAATGATTGTGGGGGGAAATTGTTACACTAGTTTGTTTGTTCAATAAAAATCTCCCATCGTTCACTGCATCTTGGATATCACTGGATTATGCAAAGTTGTTTACAGGGGGGCTGCTGCACCGTCAGTAAAGTCCATAGGGACTCTCTCCCACTCTTTAAACTCTTGAGCTGGTAACCTTGGAGATGGATTTACCCCTCAGGGCTTTGAGCTGAATTAGCCTTTCTGAAGTTAAATTTCACGCAACAGCAAAAAAAAATCCTACAATTCTAGAATCTTTGTGAAAGTTTCTTGTTTTGTGGAAATACTACTTAAATAAGCTAAATTATCTGGCAAGATTTGCCAATATAACAAGATGTCCACTTATAATAAGGTCAGAAACAATTAAATCAAGTGCACACTGTCTAAAAATGTCTTGTTATAAGCAAACAATAGAAAATCAAGCACATATTCACTTGATTTAAAGTTATTTATCTCACTTAGATTCTAGAATACTAGTGTTTTTGTAGTGTGTGTCTTGTCCTCAGAGTTTATGAGCTTTGGGTTTGGGGAATTTATATAGGTGAATTAAAGTAATGGTTTGCCACATTGTAAATCAGACTTTTTTAATGAGTTATTGCTCAGGGAAAACATTGTTCACCTTCACAAATGTGCCATTTGGTCATTTGGTTGTTTTTAATTAGGTAAAACATAAATCAAATCAACACAAACAGATTGACTGAAAAATGGACTTAACTGTTTTTGCATCTGAACCCTTCATATACATGTGTCTAGGTCAAATATAACTATATAAAACAAATAGATGGTCAATCCAGTTCTTGGCTTGTATCCATAAAATAAATAGTTAGTCTACATAAAAATTGCATAAACAAAACAAAAGTAAACAACAAAAAAGGTTAGTTCTGGGATCACACCCCATCAGTGGTTCACAGATCCGCCTATGTACAGATTTGTATCCTTAACGTCCAAGCCCCATTCATACAGAGTTATTTCAGACATTCTCAGTAGACATATGGACATAGCTATGTCCATGCAACAGTACACAACATCTGTGACATTGAGGTTATTGTTGTTGCTTTGAAGATTGTTTTCTTGGAGGATTAATCTTTTGCGTGATAATACTTAATTTTAACCAGGGTAACATTGTTGTAGATATACATATGCGCCTTAATTTGATTCCAGGTTTTATGAGTAGGGATATGTATTGTGTTAGACATTTGTTTTAAGTTCAATAATCTTTCATAAGTTTCTAGCTATTATTTATCATTGATGTTGTTAACATTCTTCCAATTGATAGCTCTCTTCACACTCATAAATCCAATAGACACAATCTTTTTCTTAAAATGCTGTAACATTAAACATGTTGTAACCCATGCTAAGAGTTTGTCCTTTTGTGTTCATTTGAAAATGTGATTCAGTGCAGTCAACTGTCCAAATAACCGAGTTTGACTCTAATATGTCTAATATCTTTGCACATAAGGATTTTTATTTATTTATTTATTTATTTTTTATTTAACCTTTATTGAACCAGGAAAAGTCCCATTGAGTTACAGTAACTCTTCTCCCAAGGAGTCCTGGTCAAGACTGGCGGCAAAAAGTAAAAAAAAAAAAAAATATATATATATATATACATAAAAGACAGGACAAATGTTACATACTACACCACACATCTCTGTACATACACTATACAAACACAATCAAGACATTGCACTTAACTTAAGCTAATACAGACATACAACATTAAAGGGCACCAGTTAAAAACAATTACACTGTTCTGTCAGAGTTGACTTTAAAAGATTTTTAAAAGTATTGAAAGATGGAAGTGATTCTAGATTTAGGCTGTTTTGAAGTTCATTCCAAACTTTAGGTGCATATGATGAGAAAGCTGTTTTACCAAATTATGTTCTTGTTGATATTTTTTCTGATGACCTTGTCCTGTAAACACTATTATGGTAAGAAAGCAAATTTAAAATGTAGAGGGGTAATTTACCCATTGGAGCGGAGGGAGGACCATTGTACAGTTTCATACAGAATGGTGAGTCCTGGCTGCTGCACCTGTAATGAAACGCAAGGCTGAGTGGTATAGTACATCTAATTTTTTTAATAAAGATGAAGAGGAGTGCATATAAATGAGGTCACCGTAGTCCAACACTGATAGGAATGTGCTCTGCACCAACCTTTTCCTCGCTGAATAAGGAAAACGCTTCTTTAATCTAAAATAAAAACCTAACTTGGGTCTGAGTTTTTTTAAAAGGCTCTCAATATGTATCCCAAAAGTTTTTCATCCAACCAAATACCTAGGTATTTGTAGGAAGTTACTCTCTCTATTGGGGTAAAATCTTGTGTTGAAATAGACAAATCTATAGGAGAATGAGAACGTGTAAAAACGATTGATTTTGTTTTTTTAGCATTTAATATCAATTTTAATCCTACCAGAGATGTTTGTACCTGACTAAAGGCAGACTGTAAATTCTGAATTGTTTCTTTCAATGACTTAGCAGAGGTGTACAAGATAGTGTCATCTGCATAAAGATGAGCCTTAGTTTGGTTCAAATTCCTCCCTAAATTATTTATATAAATAGAAAATAATATAGGACCCAAAACTGATCCTTGGGGGACACCCATTTTTACATCTAGCAAGGATGAGGTACAGTTATCTAATGCCACACACTGGGATCTATCACTCAGGTAATTAGAAAACCAATTTAGCACAGTGCTACCTAAACCTATGCTTTGCAGTTTTTGCAGAAGAAGATAATGGTCAGCGGTGTCAAATGCTTTAGATAAGTCAATGAATAGAGCAGCACACACATTTTTGTTATCCAAAGCATTAACAATATCATTTGCAACAGAGGTTACAGCAGTAATTGTACTGTGTCCTTGTCGGAAACCAGACTGAGTAGGACTTAGGACAGTTGTCAGCTAAAAAATGTTTTAATTGCTCATTTATAAGGATTCAAATAGTTTAGCCAAGACGGACAGTCTGGAGATTGGACAGTAATTGTCTAAGACCGACGGGTCTCCACTTTTTGGACTTGGGAATAGAACCACTGTGCAGGCTAAAATTGAAAATGGAGGAGATAGGACCAGCAATCAAGTTTGCAGCAGTTTTGAGGAAATATGGGTCAATCTGGTCTGGGCCAGCAGACTTTTTATGGTCAAGGCCCAGCAGTGCCTTTCGTACTTTAGAGACAGATATAGAAATGAATTTGAAATTATTCAAACTTACATTAGACGAATCTGTAATGGGGGTTACACAATTTGGCTTGGCTGGGAGTGTTGACTGAGTAGCTATTCCTGCATTAATAAAATGCTTGTTAAAAGTATCTACTATATTTTGTTTACCCCTTACTTCACCCTGGCTTGTTTTTATAACTTCGGGGATAGTGGAGGGTGGCACTTCCCCTGAAGAAGATTTAATTGCTTTCCAAAACTTTTTGGGGTCATTAAGGTTTTCATTTATTAAATTCAGATAATATTCACTTTTTGTACTTTTTATTAATCGTGTGCATTTGTTTCTTAATACCCTATAATCTAACCAACATTTATCATTATTATTTCTTTTTGCCTTGATCCATGGTTCATTCCGTTCTCTAATAGCAGTTGCAATAGAGTCATTAAACCAAGGATTATCTCTGCACTCTATATCTTCTAATAGGGGCATGTTTGTCAACTATGGCTAAAAAGGTCTTTTTAAAATAAGACCAGGCCAGCTCAACATCATCCATAACACAAACTAAATGTAAATCACTCCGATAGATTTCATGAAGAAAAGCTTGTTCATTAAAACGTTTGTAATTTCGTTTAAAAATAAACCGTGGCTTGGTTTTAATCAGCTTGCAATTTCTAACACAGGCAACCATACAGTGATCACTGACATCATTACAGAAAACTCCAGCCGCCGAGTACTTATGTGGAGCATTAGTCAGAATAACGTCAATTAATGTAGACTTGTCCATTCGTTTTGAATTGAGGCGTGTAGGTGACTGTACTAGTTGCATCAGATGTAGCGTATCACATAGATATCTTAACGCTGATGAAGTCGATAGTCAGTCCCAGTTCAGGTCTCCTTGGACAATATACTCGCTGGGCAGATTATGCAAAAAGTCAGACAGCAGGGCAGTTGCTTCAGCTGCATCTGAAGGTGGAAGTTCATTTAGAGTTCATAGGTCATTTAAAAGTTCATAGGACATTTATTAATGAGGTTAGGCTATCAGGTGTAAGTTTCCAGAGGGGGTGTATAGTGGCCACTGCTATCAAACACATGCAAGAGCTCCTCTTTGTTATACAAATATCACACCTGACCTGACTATTTAATGCAATAACATATGCATAACACCAGGGACATATATCAGATTGAACCTCCCTCTTTGTTTGCATCTGACTGCCTACTTGAACCATATTCTTAGTTTGCGGTAGGCTATATAGTATGTTTACACTTTTTCTATGGCATGTATAGTATAGGTCAGTTCAGTGCCTCCGATTGCATCTAAGAAGACTAATAACAAAATAACAGGAATTCCTTTCTGATCTCTCCAGCTCCTCTCACAAGACAGCTTATAAGAGCCATACTTCAGTGTCAGGGGGATCATGAGCAAGCCTCATATAAGCCAAGGACCTGTCAAATCATATGTTGATTATATTCTCTCCTCTCTGCAGTGGGCTTATCTAACAGGATGATTGAGCTATTGGCCTTCGTTCCAATCCAAATTCGGCTGTGTAACCTGCAATAGCATTGTCTGTTCATAGAGAATCAAAGTTGGCCCTCTGGCTGGGCTCTGCGTTGGCTAGAGTTAGCACATCCATAACACAAGGAGAAGCAAGCTTGCTTCCCATCCTTTACACCAGCTGATGACAAACAAAACAATACATAGATTTGTCAAACAAAACATAGATGAATAAAGCTAAATATACAGTTGAAATACAGTTTGATGACCACCCTTTGTATTTTGCAAAATATTAATTACAAATTTGACCATTATGATTTTGTAGTCTTTGAGCAAAAAGTGAAACTGTGTTTTAATATGTTATGCATGTCATAGTCAAAAACTGAAGATACATCAAAAATCTCTAGGCCTGCTATATTTATATTATTTAAAGTTATTTATATGAAGTGTCTGCCAAATCCCATAACCATATATCTGAGGTTGCTGCATCAAATATTAGACATTGCTTCACATAGGATTTTGTATCTCAATCACTGCCAAAGACTATGAGCAATTCTTGTCTGAAACCGCTAGATGGTGACATCGGACAATCATTTGCTGCACGGTCTCGGGATATCAAAACTCAAGTGCAGTGTATGTGTGTAAAGTAGAAGAGCCAGAACTGCCAATGAGGTTATATAGTAGGCTATAGGCTAGGCAACCCATTCATATCCCATTGGTTACATATGAACTTTCATTAACAATCATTATCAATTATTAGTTTCACTGTAAGCTTGCCTGCCTGCCTACCCAAATTACTTTTTTGCTCTCTGAAATTAATTTGAATCAACCAGTGCGTGTTCAACAGAGGACATTTTAAAGTCGACTAGTGTGGGCTAGACGTTGCAACTTATATTGCTCAGGGTCTGGGCTATATAACAGACCATAGCCTACTACGACCCTACTGAGAAAATTCTACCCATAGGGCGTAAGTCCACTGATTCAAGGCTACCGAAGTAGGCATGCCTGGACATGCTCTTCATGATTTTCAACGATTAGGCCTATAGCTTGAATATTAAATAATTCAAAGGTTCATGGAACATCAAAATACCTCGTTAATATTATCATATGTGCACAGCATGAGTTTGTGTGTTTCAAGCGTACAAAAAAGGTATAGCCTACATGATTGATTCATATTTAGTCTACTTCAAATGTGTGTAGGCCTTGTTTAATTTACATAATAGTCTGAAACCTTTATGAAAACACATGCAGCCCAATACATTGACTACCTTCCGTAGATCATATTGTAAGGACTTGCACTAGCACTGATAAAACCGAAACAAAGTTTCTCTCCAAGGTTGCAGACAGCCGTTTCATCCAATCCCAGGGCATGGAGTGACGTAGAGGCGTCTGCTGCTGGTTGAAAGATGAAAGGCTGTTCAGAGGGAAGCGCTGGGCGTTCAACCGCGGCCCCACGAGCTCGCATCAAACAGCGGGCCTCCCAAACGCAGCAAACCGCCCGGGGAACACTGAAGAGCGGGCGATGGTGGAAGTAAGGCGGATCTTTTTCCTGTTGAACGGAGCACTGAACATCAATCGTCCAATTTGACTGCAGATTTCGCGTGTGTTACAGCTAAACAGCCTGCAAAAGAAACACCAATTTAGACTACTGTAATAATTTTCGGTTTAACCTGTTTGTTTTGTTTTTTTGTGACGAGAGTGTTGGCGAACTTGACTGCGCTTTGATGTAGAGACCTACATGCGGATCGGAGATCAGATTACAAGCGTGAGATCGCAGCCATCCCTGCCTTTGATCTCGGCGCTGACTTTGTCTTCATTTTTAGGGGATTGTCCAGAGCTGCGGAGACCGATAGACTGGACGGACGGCAAGTGAAACGACTCTGCGGGGCGATGCGGGAATAAACAAAGACGAGGACTTTGAAGATAAACAAAAACGTTCATATTTAGAGTGGAGGTCAAAAGAGAGAAGTCCGGGCTTATAAAACAAACCGGTAAGACAAGAACCCCTACAATAGTCCCTGAGTTTGACAGTTGTCATGACTTAGGCTACTGATTTGAAGTAACCTTCTCCTTGCTGAAAATGCACGATCTAGTTAATTCTGCAATGCAATGCTGTTAAATCACATTGTTTAAGTTAACAAACACTCCCCCGGAATAGCTCTCATAGGCTACCACACATTTCAAGGGAAAGTTTGTCTCTTTTTGCACAATCATATTTATATGAGCTCTACATTTTCTATGCTGAACCGGGCTACTTCGTTTGGCAACTTCATTGGATTTGATAATTATTCATTGCACTTGTGAACACTCCTGTTTTACCTTAGCCTGGTCGTAAGTGCCAACTGATAGACACTCATATTTTATTTTTTCCATATTAAGTTGGGTATCATAAATTATTGTAAACAAACACTTTTATGGGCGTTTTAGCGCAGTCGATTTGTGCAAAAACCATCAAGCATTAGGCTTTTATAGAATGGTTACGCATATTCAAGCAATTATAACTGAACAACACTATGAAGTTACGTTATAGGCTAAATACTGTGTGGCGGTACGGTGACGGTTGACATTTAAACGCGAAGACTCGATGAGTACTGGGAGGACATGTAGAAACAATATCAAGTCGTTAACTTCGCCTTTGAAGTGCCGGGCCAGTAACAAGTATGCACTGCAAAAAAAAAAAAAAAACTTGAAAAGCGATACAGTTTCAAATCAACTTTGCATCTGAATTGTCCATATATCTGCGCTGCAAGTAGTAAATTACGCGAACTCTTACTCAGAGCAGTTTGAGAACAACAGGCTTTGTTGGCAAAATGGGCTTAATTAAAATGGGCTGCTGCTGAGATGGAAAGGGTTCGTCAGCCTCTTTAAAGATTACGATCTGGATAAGGCATAGGTTTTTCCTCTGACTGCGTAATGGTCCACTTAAAGAGTGAGGTAAGCTAATAATGACATGTAGATGGACTAACCTTTTCGGTGAGAGAGAGTTCAAATCCATTCCATGAACATAATTGCTACCTCCAGCAGAAGTCAGACCCATAACGCACGGAAACCCATTTACAGAAACGGGGCCAGGCATACGTAATAAGTTGCCTATTCAGTTGACCACATGTAAGTTTAGACGAAATGACTTCTGCAGATAGCATGGTAGGTTACATAGAAAATATGTCACAAAGCAATGAACATGTTTATATTGTCCCAGACATATTATGCTATACATAACAATAAGTCAGTGAAATAATAATAATAAAAAATAATATTATATTTTATTGTACTGTGTGCCCATACCCATCTTTTATTTTCTTTGGAAATGTCTAGCTCCTTTAGTGTTCTATGGAGCAAATGTTAGAGTGTGCTTACCAACCCCAAAGCCCCTTATACACAACTGAATATTTCCCCAAAAGCAGCATAAGACCTTTGTTGTTTAATCAAAATGATAATATACAAACGTTTTTATAATGCTTTTTGTTTGCCAGTGTGAGACTTTTTGTTGTTGTCTGTGTTTGATTTGCAGCCAGAGAGGGGTCGGACAGGATGGCTGCTTCCCTCGGCGAACACACCTGGCTCCTGATCCTGAAGCTGCTGTTGCTTCTGCATTCCTCCATGGTGAGCCCCCCACTCCTCACACTCATGAAGAGGACTGTCCACACACTGGAGTTTAAGCTTGCGGCCCCCAACCAGAAAAAATACTCTTCATCAGGCAAAACAGGGCCAATGTACTACATTTACTACAGTGTTCCGTGGAGTAGGGCTTTCTCCTTCCCGTATACTTGTGGCTGGCATATAGAACATGAGCCCAGGCTTGGTGGGATGACCACCCCCCCCCCCCTTAGTCTCCGCTCCTTCATGTTGTTAAGCCTGGCTCTGAAAAGGGCACATGCCCTCTTCTCACAGGCTAACCCACAGACAGCTCTCGGGGGTGAACTACAGACAGACATGTCCTCTATGTCGGTTAATTTCTACGGTGACATGACAGCCATTTGTTGCGTTTATAGACCCTTTCAACAAGGTAAACAAAAACAATGCTTGAACATTCTATTTGGGCCCCAATCTACTTCCTCTGCATTAAGATAACATATGGAATGTTAAAAAGGAAGTCTTGTGGGGCCAACTATGATGCTGATAATGGAACTCTCTTGAAAGGGTCTATAGTGACAGATATTTCACAGGCGACTTTGGCTGGCGATAGGCGACTTTGGTATGGGTCGTGGAGGGGAGGGCACATATCTGGAGAGTTGGGGGACACATATCTGTGTATGGCTCTATGTGTGTGTGAACTTGGTTGGCTGGTGTGTGTGTGTGTATGTGTGTGTGTGTGTTTGTATGTTGAGTGTATGGTGTGAGTGTGTGTGTGGTGTGTGTGTGTTTGTATGTTCAGGGTGTTTGGTGTGTGTGTGTGTGTGTTTGTATGTTGCGTGTTTGTGGTGTGTGTGTGTGTTTGTATGTTGAAGGTGTTTGGTGTGTGTGTGTGTGTGTGTGTGTGTGTGTTTGTATGTTGAAGGTGTTTGGTGTGTGTGTGTGTGTGTGTGTGTGTGTGTGTGTTTGTATGTTGAAGGTGTTTGGTGTGTGTGTGTGTGTGTGTGTGTGTGTGTGTGTGTGTTTTGTATGTTGCGTGTCTGTGGTGTGTGTGTGTGTGTGTGTGTGTGTTTGTATGTTGAGGATGTTTGGTGTGTATGTTGGAACAGTGTGCTTATGTTCTGCGTGTTCATCCATTCTGTCTGGAACGGGTCCAGACTGTTCTGTGCAGCGATGAAACGCAGGAATCCCACACCATCGCTCATGAGATTTGATGTCCCTCTCAGGTTCCCGTACTGACAGAGGAGACACGGGAGTGCAGAGAACAGGAGTACAAGGATCGCCTCGGCAACTGCCTGCCCTGCAAACAGTGCAACGCCGGAGAAGAACTGTCCAAGGTCTGGCCATCAGTCCCTTACTCACACACACACACACACACACACACACACAGACACACAAACACACACACACACACACACTCACCTTTATTGCCGCCTCACTGTAGTTCACGATGTAGTGTTGCTACATTGTGTTGTGCACTGTGCTGTTTTGGTGTCATTTAACAGTAGCGTATCACCCCTTTAATGCGACTGGGTTATAAACTATCTATGATAGATAGAGTTTGTCTTCTCTGTTCTTTACTCCATTAGTTCTGGGGTTGAGCAACAGGCCGATTTACCTACTCTCAGCTGCCTCTCATGTGTGCTGCCCCGTGGCGTTCATATTCTTGTTCTGGTCCATTTGTTTGGCTCAGTCAGCCTTTTTTTCCCCCAGCGACTCTTTGATACATTTGGTGTTGTTGTGCTTGTTTGGGCCGAGTCGCTCTATGTCCTGCGTTTGTTTGGCTTTGATTCCTCACACGCACGGAGCAGATGGAGTGGAGCTCCGCAGAGACTGTCTCCCTAAAACGAAAAGGCCGGCTTACAAGACGGCTTCGCAATACTTCAAACCTGATAGGGATCAGTGGAAGTGTTTGATGTTCTGTTTATTTCCAAGCGGCCTCCCCCTTTCCAGCCAGAGGGGTAAAAAAAAAGTTACAGGCTAATAAATTTGCTGCTGCCGCCACTTCAGGATTACAAAAATAGGAAAAATATTTTCTTAAATATTTCTGACTTCCTCCCAGAACAAGATAAGACCTATTTGAGAGCCAAAAAAGGCAGGCAAATGGCGCACCTTTGTTCTTAACACACAATAGATGCCGATGTTTAGAATGGCTTGTCTGGCCCAATTATTAATGACTTCCCTTCTTTCACGAGCTGAAAAAAGGCTTGTGAGTTGCCGCGTCTCGGCAGCAGTTGTCTGGCCATGCTTTGATCACTTAGACCTTCACCCTCCGACCCTCAACTATGCAACATAACCCCAGTACAAACCACCACCCCCACTACCCTGCCCCCCCCTTCCCTCCCCCAATTCCCATCTCTAAATTCCTTTTTTATGATATTGTCTCCCTAGTGCGGAGGACATGTCCGTAGGCTGTGGGTTCACTTTATGACGCCTTCCGCCCCAGCCGGAGTGCTCTTTGGAGGGTACTTACCAGAGGTTGATTTGAGAAACATGCAGCCCATTAAGGCCACCTACATACATACGTACATGCTGTTCAGGTGAGCTAGCTGTAGGCAAGGAAGGGGTGGGGGATTGGGGGTAGTGCTGGTGGTGAGGGGGTGGGGGGTGTTGGCTCTGCTCGGTGCTAAAAGCTGGCAAACATGTGTGGAGCACATGCGCCTCCATTAGGCCTTGGTAGGCTGCCTTTTATCTTAGTGCACACCGCACTCTCTTATGGGCGAAACGCTCCACTGCGCCTTATAGGGAGGGCTCCCTCCCTCCCCTTCTCTTCTTCTGTGTTCTCTCCGTCAATGAATGCTGAAAGGCCTGAAGTCATGGTCAATAATTGGCTTCCTTTAACATCAAAGTGTTTGTGCGCGGATGGAGGGAAAGAGAGGAGAGAAGGGAGGACGAGAGAAGACAAAGGAAGACGAGAGGAGAGGAGAAGAGACGAGACGAGAGGAGAAGAGGGGGAAAGAGAACAGAGGAGAAAACCGTCTGCAGTGAGACATCAGGGATGTCTGTTTCCTCCACAGTGGCCTGCCAAACCCCCCCCCACCACTTCCGATCAAAAGACCCCCATCAACAGTTGGAAAAAAAGACATTTACTAGATAGTGGAGGCATTTGGTTTGTATGAAAGGAAGCCCTGCTTTGACTAATCCTTATCTCTCTCCGCAAACCTACAGCAGAAGAGTCTAGAAAATACTCTGTGTGTGAATCACCCCAGCAGGCCTGGTTTGGTTTCACTGCACAGGTATGGACTCTGGGTTGCAGAGTGTGTGTGTGTGTGTTGGACACCCAGACAAGTAAGGGAGCTGTTAGGGTACAAATTAAGTATGCGTTGGGGTGGAGAATACACACACACACACACACACACAAGCATGCACACACAGAGGCTTATACAAACACACACCCATACACACAGACACACTCAAATACACACACATACTCTCTTTCTCTGTCTCTCCCTCTCTCTCTCTCAAACACACAGGCACACACAGACACACACACACACACACACACCCATATGTCATTGTGTCTGTAATAATTGCCTTGACGTGTTTCAGTGTGATGTGTGAATGTGTGATTTACGTTTTTGAGTGCGATGGCAACATGCCGAGCACTGTGTGTGTGTGTGTGTGTGTGTGTGTGTGTGTGTCTGTTTTTCTTCTTTGGTTTGCGTCATTGAACAATGATCTGGAAGATGGTGTGCACCTGTGAGAGAAAAGCGCACGTTGACCCTGCTTGTCTCGGGGTGTTATGGCTGTGTCTTAAATCACTCACTCGCTCCCCAGATTTGCAGATTAAGCTTGCATCACAAAAGGGCTTTCATAAACAACCCTGGGAAGGGTATTACTATCTTTTTTAAATTTAATTCAGATGTGTGTGTGTGTGTGTGTGTGTGTGTGTGTGTGTGTGTGTGTGTGTGTGTGTGTGAGGGTGAGGCTCAAGCTCTAGATATCCCATCTTTTAAACCATTATTGAGGGTCAAGGCTAAACCTCTGCAAAAATGAAAACACATCTCAAATGACTACAGCACATAATCCCTTCATACCTGACTATCTGACATTCTTGGTTTCTGATACCTTTGTAAGTAAAGCAAACCTGTATTAATCCTTAATATAAGCACAACGTTGTTGTTGTGAGGTTGTTTGGCTTCTGTATGGCTAATGCGTTTGAAGCGTTTCTGAGGCGTTTGGATGTAAGATGTGCGTGTTTGGTTAACGTTATTGAAACGTTTCTGAGGCGTTCGGATTGTAAGATGTTCGTGTTTGGCTAACGTTATTGAAGCTTTTCTGAGGCATTTGGCTAATGTTATTGAAGCATTTTTGAGGCGTTTGGCTAACGTTATTGAAGCGTTTCTGAGGCGTTTGGATGTAAGATGTGCTAGAGGCAGGAGACATGTGTCTCCACTCATCTCTTAGTCTCATTTGCAGAAAGAGGTGCTGGGAATATGGTGATATAAATTTTGAATGTAGCATGTAACACACACACACACACACACACACACACACACAAACAAACTCAAACACACACACACACACACACACACACACACACACACACTTGTTCAACTTTTTCTGAAGTTGAACTTTATCTGAAGTTAAAATTATGTGGATGC
Source organism: Alosa alosa (assembly GCF_017589495.1). Lineage (NCBI taxonomy): Eukaryota > Metazoa > Chordata > Actinopteri > Clupeiformes > Clupeidae > Alosa > Alosa alosa. The sequence goes on from NC_063203.1 coordinate 26,197,175, forward strand.
ATAACCTTTTGTGCGTGAGGAACACAAACACACTCACACATTCACACACACACACACACACACACACGCACACAGAAACAGCAATGATCCAGAGCTGATCCGCTGTGGTCCCTCTGGGCCAGACGTGGCCCTGAGCCGCGTGAGTCCCTGTGGCAGCCGTTCCCAGGGCCGCCCCGTCGTGGGGAGTCTGGGCTAATCTCGGAGACGGCGGAGTGTGTCTGAACACGCCGGAGCGTTATCTCACCCCGCGCTGTCCTCTCCTTACCCTGCCGCTGTTATGCTTGGCGTCCAGGGAGAGGACAGAAAACAACCCAAAGGGCGCGGGGAGCGACGCGTGCCGATGTCTGAGCTTGCTCCGACTGAGACGAGATCGCTGTCACTGGCCGATACGCAGGCTTATCCGACCCCACGGAGCTCATTCAGCTGAGGCCGACTGTAACGCCACCTCCAAGAGGAGGACAAAACATGCGGTAGGCTGAAGAGTCGAGACAATAACAGAGGTCAAGAGAACACGTCACACAGTATGGCATCACGAATCGCACATACAGTATTGTGTCCTATTCGCTGTCTCAGAGGAAGTTATTCGTAGTTTGGGAGATACATAATGACAGAATCCAACTGAGCATGTGTTTGTCTGGTACACACACACACACACACACACACACACACACACACACACACACACACACACACACACACACTTTAAGTTACACAGAGCTTGCGGTCCACCAGAACCATCTTCTCCCCTTATCTTCACTCTATTATCTCTTCCTCTCCTTGTATCTTTTCCTTTTCTCGTTTCGTTCTTTCTTTCTTTCAACCCTTTTATCTTCTCCTCACTCCCCTTCATATCCTGTCTTTCTTCTCATCCACCATCCCTTGGCTCTGGGGGTTGCTGTCCTACTTGTGTATTTGGTGTGAGCTGTCACTCGTTCCTCTTCTCTTCTCTTCTTTTTCTCATTCCTCCTTTTTTTTCTCCTCTCCTCTTCTACAGTGCTCTCATTTCCTTCCCCTCTTCTCTGTCAACTTCCATTGGCCTGTTTTCCTCTCCACTCCTCTCTTCTCCTCTCCTCCTTTCTCCCCCTCTCCTCTCCTCTCTTCTCCTCTCCTCCTTTCTCCCCCTCTCCACTCCTCTCTTCTCCTCTCCTCCTTTCTCCCCCTCTCCACTCCTCTCTTCTCCTCTCCTCCTTTCTCACCCTCTCTTCTCCTCTCCTCCTTTCTCCCCCTCTCCTCTCCTCCTTTCTCCCCCTCTCCTCTCCCCTCCTCCACTGCCTCTTGTGCAGAAAGTGACTAAAGAACTCTTGGCACTATCTCTCTCTGTCTCTCTCTCTGTCTCTGTCTCTTTCTTTCTCTCTCTCTTTCTCTCCTCTCTCTCTCCTCTCTCTCTTTTCTTTTTTATCTGTCATTCCAACTCCTACTTAACCACACAAAAACTTGGAACACTTACAAACATTTAGACTTCACCACGGTGTATTAATCACAGACATTGCGCACGCACGCACGCACACACACACACACACACACTCACAGTATTGTCTTTCAAACATTGACTCTGTCATAAGCTCTCACCCACCAGTCCACATTACGGCATCTTAGCTCACATAATCTAACAGTGCCCTGAATGTGTGTGTGTGTGTGTGTGTGTGTACATGCATCTGTCAGTGTGTGGGTGTATCTGCGTGCATGTGTGTGTGTGTGAGTGTGAGTGTGTGTGCCCAGGCCGTGAAACAGTACCCAGGCTAGGAGAGAGGCGTCCTGTTTGAAGCTGACCTTCAAACTAATGATATATGAGCTCCCATAATCCATCTGTGCGACGGCGGTGGAATGTACCGTGGTAGCGGCACTCACACGGTGGCGGCGACAGCAGCTGCACCAGACAATACACTGATGTGATGTCATTCCTGCGCTCTCGCTCCATCTCTCTCTCTCTCTCTCCGTCTCTCTCTCTGGCTCTCACTCTCTTTTTCTGTCTTACTCAGTCTTTCTCTCTCTCTCTCTCTCTCTCTGTGTCCCTCTGTCTCTTTCTCTCTCTCTGTCTGAGTCTGTTTGTCTCTCTCTCTCTCTTTTCCCTGTCTTGCACTCTCTCTTTGTGTGTATGTAACGGATGCCAGCTAGCTTAGCTGTGCTTGTGGAACGTTGGTAAACCTCACTCCCCGACGCCTCAAGAGTGCTGCTGGCATGCGAGCCAGTAGCCTGGGCTATTGGCTCAATTGTTAGCGCGCTCGCCTCCCGATCCGAGGTGCTGCTGTTTCGCGGGTTCGAGTCCGGGCGTGTGCAGGGCTGAATCACGCAGGTTACATGTACATCTCTCTCTCCCAACCCCTCCCCCCCTCTCTCCCACTCTCTCTTTCTCTCTCTTAGATAATGTCTACATCACTAAATGTCTGCATTTTTCCATACATTAGATTATATGATATGGGAAAAGGTCTTGTTGTATGCTGTGGTGTGGGTCGCCCGTTCTAGTGGAGGAACGAGGTATTATTAAGTTGAATCAGTTCCAGACATAGAGATCTCTTGAGAGAGAGAGACTTCCTCAAGGGTGTACCCAATTTTTGGAACATGTTCAACAAATTTTCTGTTGTCCTGGAATGGCGGGGTCTTGGTGTGCAGAGTATGATTACATATCGCTGACAGACCAGCATTGTTAACGTCTAATTCCATATCCCATTTCTTACACAAAAGGCTGCAGCCTTCTGGAATCTTTCTCTTGTCTCCCCCCCCCCGGGCATCTGAGCAACAAGGAGAGGAAACTGATCCCAGGCCTGTGTTGTGCTGGTAAGCCCCACAGTAGGCTGAGGCCGAGTGCATCTCTTTACGGGAAACATCGCTGTGTTGAGGGAACAATGCGTTGGGTGTTGTCCTCCATTGTGTATTGGAGGGGGTTTAGAGCGATCCTGAACTTGATATCACGGCTACCTCAACCACCGGTGGTGCAGAGTGTCTTTACACCGTCTACCCATGATGCATTGCTGGAGGGCTGTTGGCTGAGAAGTCGCTTTTTGTGGTTTTGAACTAAGAGAAAGCAGCCACCGGTGTCCTACATTATGGAAATATGTTAGTGTGTGACATGCATAATGCATTATCACGACATATGAAGCAAAGAACAGGGTTGGTCTCAGCAAAAGGAACTAAAACATACAAACCTTTCACCAAAAAGCTCTCACACTAGCATGATGAGCCCACAGGTTTAGGTCTGTATTGAAGTGAGAGGGCCAGTATTTCAGTTGAAAAGAGTGAGGTCTATTTATTCAGATGCTTTTGGGGGTATTTGGACCTCTTGAGGTGCACACATTCCAAAGTAAAGGGGGGGGGGGAGAAAAAAAACTTCTAGGGGTAGTTTTATGTTCTTAGTCTTTCTCTCTCTTCTTGAGCTTCTCAAAGCTTTACCCCCCGTGTGGATGAGCCTTTGCATCTGCACGCCGGCTCTCTGAAAAGCTGCGATGGACTGGACTGGGCTGACCTAGCCGGGAGAAAGAGGGCCAGGGGCAGAAAAGAGCTGGCCAATAAACTGGCAATGAAGCAACAATGGGCATCATGGCGGGCCTTTCTCATTCTAATGGCTCGCCATCTCCGAGGGGCTGAGCGGAAGGCGACACATTGACCCCGCAGGAGTCACAGAGAGATTATTGCCCATGTACGATGGACTCGCCAAGAGAAAGGCCGGCCTTTGTTCCTGTGGGGACACACACACACACACACACACACACACACACATGCTCCAGGGATCATTATTTTTACACAGCACTCTTGTTAGTCCACACTGGCACTCTTCAGAGCCCTCCTCCTCTCCCCCCTCCTCCTACCCCCCCTCCTCCTACCCCCTCCTCCTACCCCCTCCTCTCCCCCCTCCTCCTCTCCCCTCTTTCTCTCCCTCCCTCCCTTTCTCTCATTTCCCTCCCTACCTCTCTCCCTTCTTCATGCCTTCATTTGTTCTCTCTCTCCTCTCATTCCCTCATCCCCTCCTCTTCATTGCCTTCTCCCTCTCTCTCTCTCTCTCTTCTCTCTCTCTCCTCTCTCTCTTCTCTCTCTCTCTCTCCTCTCTCTCTTCTCTCTCTCTCTCTCTCGCTTTTTCATTGCTCATTCCTTTTCTTTCCTCCCGTCCTTAATGCCTTAATTCGTTCTTCTCTCTTTCTCCCTCTGT
>NC_063203.1:26203815-26216315 GCF_017589495.1 Alosa alosa
CGTGCCTAACAACACCCCTCAGCTGTGCTATATTCACAATATAGAACGGCCTCTCGGGGCTTATTGCTTAAATAACTAACTATCCTCATATGACCATGTGGGACTTTGTGGACACTGTTTTGGCTGTGTGTGGTGTTTACCTTCACCAGATAGATAGATAGATAGATAGATACTTTATTGATCCCTAAGGGGAAATTCAAGCTCCTTTGCCAGTAGTCTTCCTCAGCAGAAGGCTGCCACACTGGGACGCTGTTGGTTGTGGTCTGTGGGGTTGGCCTCCAGTAGCAGGGGCCTCCTGTGGTCTTGGCTGGCCACAGGCTGAACTGGCTGGACTCCCCCATCAGTCTGGCAGGCAGAGATGCTGTGGGGCTGCGAGCGCGTGATCGCAGGCCTCCGCTGAGAGAGAGAGAGAGAGAGAGAGAGAGAGAGAGAGAGAGAGGAGGGGAGAGAGGGAGGGAGAGAGGGAGGGAGAGAGAGAGGGAGAGAGAGAGGGAGAGAGAGAGGGAGGGAGAGAGAGAGAGAGAGAGAGAGAGAGAGAGTAGGGAGCTCCTCTGACAGGGCAGGAGAGGTGGAGGTGTGTGTGGGGCAGTGAGCTCTGACTGGGGAAGGAGAGGTGGAGGTGTGTGTGGGGCAGTGAGCTCGTGATCGCTGGCTGCCCACTGTGGCAGGGAGGGGCCTTCTGCCCTTTTGGTAATTGAGTGAGACTTCCTGCAGGTTGGGGAGCCAAGAGCTGTTTCCCAGGAAAGTTTGGCAGAGCACATGACAGGGGGGAGGTGTGTGTATGTGTGTGTGTGTGTGGGGGGGGGGGGGGGGAAGGAGGTAGACAGAGAGGCGTTGGGAGGGGGGGGGAATGGTAGACCAGAGAGAGAGAAGGATACATAGAGAGAGTGAAGGAGCCAGTGAAAGGGGGAGCTGATTAAATGAGTGAGGCAGAGAGAGAAGGAGAGAGAGGGTGAGAGAGAGAGAGAGAGAGAGGAAGAAAGAGTGTGAGTAAAAATGTAGGCAGGGAGAAGGGGGGAGTTGATTGAATGAATGGAGCAGAAAGAGAGAGGGACAAAGAGAGGGGTGAGTGAAAGAGAGAGAGGATTGAATGAATGAAAGTGTGTTTGCGGAGGACGAGAGAGGACGTGCGGGTCAGGTCTCACACCGTCGTGTGAGGAGCAGGAGCCGACGGCGTCTTGTCAGGGGGAACCTACAACCGTTTTTACATAACCAGACCACTTCCTGTTAGCTTAGCGGCTGGCTTTATGTAACACTGACAACCGCACACACACACACACACACACACACACACACACACACACACACACACACACACACACACACACACACACACACACACACAAACTCCTGAGCTTTCAGAGCACACTGGTGAAAGTTACAAGTACCATGACATGTGGGAATTCAAAATAAACACAACTCCCAATACAAGCATTCAATTGCATTTTTATTTGATTTGTGTATCTCAGAACAGATACATTATATCCTGTGCATTATTCCTTAACATTATTATGTTGAATTTGTGGTTTTCTAAACTGCCCTGCTACAACTGATAACAACTTGCCACAGCAGATGTTGTGTATGCTGTTTGTTTACTGGGTGTTGTTACGGCACGAGAAGGTCGCAACCCCTAGGCCCTCTAGTGCCAGCTTTTTAAACCACAGAATCCCATATTGCAAAAACTCAACCAATCACATGGCTGCGATAAAACTCAAATCAGCCAATCACAATGCATAATGGCCTGTTGTGTGTGGAGTTTTGTGAGGACTTTCCTGAGTGGCCCAGAGTGGCATGACGACCATGTGGGTGGCGGAATCGTGAGGGGTTAGATCACTCTAATGGCCCCCTGCCCCCCATGGAGTCTGGGGGAGCAGCTATAAGGGGTGTTTTTCAGGGAGCGGCCGTAAATCTGAATGTACCCCCTTTCTGGGGTGACAGCAGAAGGGGGTTTATGAATGCCAACTGCATTAGTGCCTACTGTGTATATGTGCGTGTGTGCGTGCGTTTGTGTGTGTATGTGTGTGTGTGTGTGTGTATGTGTATGTGTGTGTGTGTGCTCGCGTTTGTATGCGCGCATTTGTGTGTGTGTGTGTGTGTGTGTGTGTGTGTGTGTGTGTGTGTGTGTGTGTGAGGGTCTGTGCTTCACTCCTGTGTCTAAGTAGATTACATACTTCATAGACTTAACTTAAATCACAGAGCTTCTTCCAACCACTTCTGTAAGTGTGGATGTGGTTGTTTGTGTGTGTGTGTGTGTGTGTGTGTGTGTGTGTGTGAGAGAGAGATACGTAGGGCTGAAGAATGTGTATGTACTTTTCCATCCTAAAAGCAGTCTCCAGGCCAGGTGGACCGATGATAATTAATCTTAACTTCACAATCTGTCTAACCTCATGGCCTATCTGTTGACAACATCACACGTGGAGAATCATCTGGGACTAGTTTGGATTGGTGGAAAACAGCATGCCGTGTGTCTGTCAGTCTGCCTGCCTGTCGAGGCTCTCTGGAGAGAGGGGCTGTGTGAGGGTGCAGTGTGACCGGCCGCATTCCTGGCTGCACATCTGGGGAAGTGATGTGTCCTTACATTCAGGTTACGGGGCGGTGTGGAGGAAGACAGATCGTTCGTCACAGCAGGACCTGTCTGCTACAGGATGCCAGCTGCGCTTTTTAATATGCAAGGAAGTTAACATATTACCTCTCAAGAGAGCCACTCACAGAATAATTGATTTCAAACTTGTACTTTCTTTGAGTGCGTGTGTGTGTGTGTGTGTGTGTAGAGTGCATTATATTCAGGGAGTTATTATTTTAATATATATATAGCTAAAATATAATATAATATATAAGCTAAAATTAGGCCCTGTGGATTGTGTGGGAAACTAAAAGAAAACATTTGTTTTCCAACCTTCGCCACGATTCACACACAATCCTTGTCGTCATCCCTGTACTAAGAGAGAATGCATTCATAGCTGTCCTGGCGAACTCTCGGAGCGGAGGACGGCAACAACAAGGAGCAGCTCTGCCAAAAACCTGTAGCCGGCAGGCCGCCGCTGCCAAGGCATTGTGAGCTCACACGGAACGGGAGAGCCAGTGGCTTTGTGAACCCTGCTGGGCTGAGATGGATTTGCCATTGGTCTCACTGACCGGAATGCCAGGGGCCCTGGCACACACTCTGGTCAACTCTTTCTCTCTCAGTCTATATCTTTTCTTTCTTTCTTTCTTTCTTTCTTCCTTTCTTCTATTTCTTATCTATTTCTTTCTATTTCTTTTCATCCCTTTGTATTTCTTCTGCTTTTCTCTCTCTCAGCTCTTGCTCTGCTTCTCTCTCTCTCTCTTTCTCTCTCCCTCCCTCCCTCTCTCCCCCTCTCTCTCTCTCTCTCTCTCTCTCTCCATGGAGCGCGGCTCTGAAAAGAGGCCGTGTGTTGGCACACTGAGCCGTGTGTGGCGATAAGATCAGCAGGTGAGATCTTTTCAGTGGGCAGCCCTTTGTCTGTGTTTACTGCAGCTGTGGAGAGACGATAAGAGGGAGAGGGGAGCACCCAGGGTGTGTGTGTGTGTGTGTGTGTGTGTGTGTGTGGGTGTGGGTGTGTGTGTGTGTGTGTGTGTGTGTGTGTGTGTGTGTATGCGTTTGTTTGTGTGTGTGTGTGTGTGTGTGAGAGAGAGTGTGTGTGTGCATATGAGTGTGTGTGTGTGTGAGTGTTTGTTTGCGTGTGTATGTGAGAGAGAAAGAGAGTGTGAGTGTGTGCATATGAGTGTGTGAGAGAGAGAAAGAGAGTGTGTGTGCGTATGAGTGTGTGTGAGAGTTTGTGTGAGCATGTGTGTGGTTAAGGTTTACAGCTGGGGAAGATTTGCTGCTTTTAAGACATAACAGCTTAAGCAGTCTGCATCAGCTCCAGTTCCTCCTCCATCCCCACAGATCCCATAGCCCCGCTCTGAAGAGCTCCTAATGTTGAAACACTTTCTGGGCATGAGGATATTTCTCTGTTCCTTCCTTCCTCTCTCTCTCTCTCTCTCTCTCTCTCTCTAATTTTCTCTTTTGCTGTTTCTCTGTTCTTTTTTTCTGTTTCTTTGCTGTTTTCCGCTTCTGCTCTCTCTCTCTCTCTCTCTCTCTCTCTCTCGCTCTCTCTCTCTCTCTCTCTCTCTCCCTCCTTCTCTGCGTCTGGCGCTGGTGTGTCTTCTCTCACACTCACATCTGTTAAGTCTATTCTGTCATAGCACTGTGGTGTGGAGGGATATGATCAGGACTGGGGCTTAATGCTCTCCTCTGAGGAAACCTTGCTGCCATTTGGCCTCTAAGTTATGGCTCCAGAGTCCGTCCGCACACATAATATTACCTTTCCACTCTTGGACACGCTCGCCCTGCTTCCCCCTCCTTTTATTTAGTCAAAAAAGAGAGAAAGGGAAACACAAGAAATAAACTGCTGGGCTGCCGCTCGCCACATGTATGTTTAGAGCTCAGTTTTAAAGAGGTTTGTTCCAAAGTGTAGTTTTTTTTTTTTGTATCTGAGCTCAGATGATTGCACACAAATGGAAATGGCTTTGTGCATCGGCAGTCTTGGCAGGAGGACCTACAGTACAGGCACCCTTCCTCACGGCTAAAGTAATGTTTACTCTTCCTGACAAAAGCAGCTCGCGCATTTTGAAAAAGGCCAAACCCCAATTTGCTTTGTGATTAATGCAGGTAGAAAGCAAACAAGAAAATGCAGGTCCCATTCAAATCCTTACTCTCCCTCCATCTCTCTCCAAACAGAGAAATGTTAGTTATGCGATACGTTTTTTTGTGCTTAATCTAATTATCACAATATTATTTTAGAGAGATAGAGCTGCAGCCGTTTTGTTAACTCATTGTGTGTGTCAGACCACCGGGCTTGTGCAAAATTCCAGAATTTAATTGAAACAGGCTCTTAAATTCCAATTCAATTCTTGAATTTCACTTGCATTTCAATTGAGGTAGCAAACAGGAAGCAGAATTGCAATTTGAATTGTGCACAACCCTGCTGCAAAGGTCAGTCATCGGTTGTGCAATCAGCTGCTGATTGAAGTTTGGTTTTAGGGAGAGCTCTTATTGAAATATAAAGCTTCTGAATGAGGATACTTGGCCTTAGGGCTTAATTGTGCAAACTTTGATGTAATGTTTTGGCTCTGCTTTTTGCAGTCTGATCTACGGTAACTGCTAGCAGTTGTGGTCACCCCAACCTTAGAGACTCAAAAGATCAGCTTATCACTGGACAAAAGCAAATTGGGTTGTCCTCTCGTTCATTAATGAAAACATTATTCCATTTTGCTATGCTTCATAAGCAACAACCCAGTGTTGAGTACAGTGTAATTATCATAGTGATCACCACACAAGTAACAGAGCAGATAGATAGATAGATAGATAGATAGATAGATAGATAGATAGATAGATAGATACTTTATTGATCGGAGTAGACCAGTGTTAGAGGGCCAGAGTTATCACCACACAGGTAACAGAGTAGACCAGTGTTAGAGGGCCACAACATCCTGGGGAAAAGCAGAATCTAGTCCAGGGTGGTGATCATCAGTTCACCAGTCCTCCCTATTCTCTCTCTTTCTTTCTTGCTCCCACTCTCCTTTCTTCTCCTCTCCTTTTCTCCCTTCTCCTTTCCTATCCTTTCCTCTCCTCTCCTCTTCTGCAAACTCCTCTCTTTTCCTCTTCTCCTCTCCTCTTCTCCCCTCCTCTCTCCACTCTGTTGCTGTTGTGTCTATCTGGCTGATAGGCCGGCAGTGGGGAGGTGAGGTGTGGTGTGGTGTGGTGTGCTCTCAGTGGCTGTGTGTGTTCCCCCGGCTGGCAGCGGCTGGCAGATGCTTCCGTGGCTTTGATCACACACACTGGGGTGGGTGGTGGGGCAATGGGGGGCATGTTAGGGTCCAGATACCCCCCCCCTCCCCTGTGGACAGGTGGGTTAAGAGAGAAATGATCATCATGGTATGTGTGTGTGTGTGTGTGTGTGTGTGTGTGTGTGTGTGTTTTTAGAGTAGGGGTTGAGGGAAAAATGATCATGGGCTCGGGTGAAGAATGCAGAGCCACACCCTGGGCTTTCTCCCTTTGAACTCAGCTATTTCCTCCCAGAGATAGAAACATATCTGGGGCTGAGGAGGAGGGGGGGGGGACCTCCAGCTTGCTATAGGCTACTCTAACATCTCAACATACAACCAGCATACATACAGCACACATGCAGCCTATATACAGCCTATATACAGCCTACATACAGCCTATATACAGCACACATGCAGCCTATATACAGCCTATATACAGCCTACATACAGCCTATATACAGCACACATGCAGCCTATATACAGCCTATATACAGCCTACATACAGCCTATATACAGCCTATATACAGCACACATGCAGCCTATATACAGCCTATATACAGCATACATGCAGCCTACATTCAGCCTATATACAGCCTACATACAGCACACATGCAGCACACATACAGCATACAGGGCCGATATATATTGTGTGAACTTAACTTACTGATTTCTCCTTTGTGTGTGTGTTCCGTGTGTGTGTGTGTGTGTGTGTGTGTGTGTGTGTGTGTGTGTGTGTGTGTGTGTGTGTGTGTGTTTGTGTGTGTGTGTGTGTGTGTGTGTGTGTATGTGTTTTGTGTGTGTGTGTGTGTGTGTGTGTGTGTGTGTGTGTGTTTTACCCTCTCAGGCAGCGGACGTGTGAACCTGGTGCCCATCCCGTCGCCGGTGACGAGCCCCAGAGACATGGCCCTGGCAGCGGTCATCTGCAGTGCTCTGGCCACGGTGCTGCTGGCCCTGCTGGTCCTCTGCGTCATCTACTGCAAGAGACAGCTGCTGGAGAAGAAGCCCAGTGGTGAGACACACACACACACACACACGCGCACGCACGCACACACGAAACACACGAAACACACACACATGAAACACGCGCAAGTCTTTTCTACTCTTTTATACACATACACACACACACACATACACACACACAGACACACACAAGGCCTTCACAAATAGACAGAGAGGGGGAAAGGTGAAGGATATTACGCAATGTCCTGTAGTTGGGAAATTATATATTTTATGATTTTTATGAATTATGAAAATTTTATTAATAACATAGTTTTTTGTGTCAACTTTTTTAAGTGGTAGGGCCTGTCTAGACACACACACACACACACACACACAAGGCCTTCACAGAGAGAGAGAGAGAGAGAGAGAGAGAGAGAGAGAGAGAGAGAGGGGAATGGTGAAGGATATTACGCAATATCCTGTGATTTGGAAATTACATTTTTCAGTGAAAATGTAATGAATAACACATAGTTTAGAGTGTCAACTTTAAACTTTAAAAAAATGCTTACAGGCTTGATACACACAAGGTCCTGTCAAAGAGATCTGGAATGATGAAGAGTATTGCACAGGTTCCAGTAGTTTGTAAAATATGCATATGGATTCTAGCCAATCTGCAAAACCTGCTAAATTACCAAATGTAATATAAATATATGTGTGTGTGCGTGCGTGCATGCGTGCGTGCGTATGTGTGTGTATTTGCCCATTGGACTTCCCCTGAAGTCTTTCAGCACCATCTCTGAATGTTCCGGTGTGCATATAACACAACATTTACCTAGAACGGAATTGATGCAACATAGCAGATAAACATGACAGCAGATAAATGTGTATGTGTGCGTATTTGCCCATTGGACTCCCCCTGGCATTGCCCTTTTGTTCTCCTCTTGTGTCCAGGGTCGTTGAGGTCACAGGAAGGTCCGTACTGTGAGGCGGAGCTGACGTGCCTGGACCGGCGGCGGGCCATGGACCTGGCCCAGCGACCCTGCTGCCACTGTCACCATGGACACCACGGGCCAGGTCACACCTGTGGTGGGTTTAGCACCATCACCATACTGATGGTGATCATACATACTGATAAATCTTCTCTGGATAAAAGCGAACACTAAATAAAAATATGTTAATGGACATAAAAAGACCAAACTTGTAGGTTGCACTAGATACAAATTTGTTTTCTATACTAGATGCATGTTTGTTATCTATAAAATACTACAAATGTAATATATTACTTATATAAAACCAGCAAGGATTTGTTGAATTATAATGAGGATGAAATCCAGTATATGTGACACATCTTAGGATCTGAAGTTCTAATGTTCTCAGTGACAGGGACTCTTTTTGCGGTCCAGTTCTCTGTCTGTCAGTGTGTTCTGATAGGCTTGGTTCTGTTTCAGGCCCGGTTCCGCTGATCCCGTCTCTGTGCTGTGAGGACACCTGCAGTCTGGGCCGCAGCGGCGAGTCCAGTCCCTTCCAGTCCCACGACAGCCTCAACGACGACAGGTAAGCAGAGAACCAATAAAGAACCGCTCGGCCTCAAAGAACCCCAATGACGCCATCTCTTAGCACTGCAGACTGCAGGAGTGTTCTGTATCAGACACAGCAGCCGGGGTGGGCTTAGTGCCGTTCCTTTGCTGTCCCGATAGCAGGGGAAAAAACACGTTGGCAGCTGCCTCTTCAAAGCTTGGCAGCGCTCGTTATTCACCAACTGGTGGTGCAGAGGAGGACTTGGTTTCTAGGTGTGGCGGTTATTTTTGGCAGACACAATCAAATATCCGCAGCCCTGTCAAGGGCTTTTGGGTCACATAGTTTCGACCACAGTGTTTCACAGAGATTGTCCTTGGCAGGAGACCCACTCGTCTCTTAACTCAGCGCCTTGGCCAGCTCCCTTCAGGGATCCTCACGCACTGGCCTTTCACTCGGCCGGGTATTCACCACTGAGGCTACTTTTCTACTCTTTTATTTCCTTTTGTCCGCACATTGACAGTCTTTTTTTCAGAGTTTGTCTTCATAAAGCAGGTCAGTGCAAAAGGTGGCGTCTACAGTGCGTGCGCCTTATATTCAAGTCTAAGTATAAGTTTATATACTCTTTTGATCCCGTGAGGGAAATTTGGTCTCTGCATTTATCCCAATCCGTGAATTAGAGAAACACACTCAGCACACAGTGAACACACAGTGAGGTGAAGCACACACTAATCCCGGCGCAGTGAGCTGCCTGCTACAACAGCGGCGCTCGGGGAGCAGTGAGGGGTTAGGTGCCTTGCTCAAGGGCACTTCAGCCGTTCCCACTGGTCGGGGCTCGAACCAGCAACCCTCCGGTTACAGGTCCGGAGTGCTAACCAGTGGGCCACCAGTCTGTGTGTATGAAAAAAAAGTTTTTGAGCCACTAAGACTACACTTTTATTTATGAAAGTGTGTATTTGAAGCGCAGGTCAGAAATATGTGAGTCTGTGGTCAGCTCGAGGTGTGTGAGTGTGTGTGTGTATGAGAGACGGAGAGAGAAAGAGAGAGAGAGAGAGAGAGAGAGAGAGAGACAGAGCAGCTCAATCCCAGCAGCACCTCTGGCCTCAGGCCCCAGAGTTCAATCCCCATCATTTCCTCCTAGATTTATGACCCTGTATTCCTCTCTCTTCCTCTCTTTCTCTCCCTCTCTCTCTTTCTCTTTCTCTCCTCAGACACGCCATCCCATTGGTGGGGAGCAGCCTGCTGGATCTGGGAGCCCATCCAGACCCTGGACTGGAGGCCCACCCCGAGGCGTGGCCCCACGCCCTGAGCCCCTGTTCTGGGACCCTCGGCGTCCCCAGCTGTGAGTCGAGGAAGAGGAGCAGAGCTCCCATGGAGGAAGAAAGGGACGAGGAGCAGAGAGAGGAAGAAGGAGAGGAGGAAGAGGAGGAGCAGGAGGAGGGAGGGGTGAAAGGGAGACGATCACCTGAGCTGAGGGAGGCCAGTGACGTGTTCAACACTTCATCTCTGGCTCAGCAGTAGCTGGTGGAGGTGAGGAGCTTAGCATCTCTCACAAATAAGGGCATTGGTCATCTCAACCTTTGAAGGGGACCATAGGTCCTACTTCAGGTGTGGTGTTGAGAACTGAGATAGGGTTGTTATTGTGACAGTGACTGAAGAACCCCGGGAGCATTTTAATAGGTTCTATTATGCAAACATTATAAGGGACCCTTTAAAACAAAAAAAAAAAAAAAAAACTTCTCTGTCTTAAATTGTGCTGTTCTGTATCCTGTAGTGTTTATAGCCTCTCAAAGGCCAGTTTGTAGTATCCAAGTTCTCCAGTGTGATTCCAATATAAACAAGCTTGGGGTTCCATTCATGCTTAATCTCCAAACTAAACCAATACAGACAGCTATGAATAATTCAGCTCTTCATAAGATATATTGACAGTGCTTTGGAATGTTTTAATAGCCATTGTGTTTATGTCTTACTGTGGAGCAAACAAGTCAACAGACTTGTAATGGGGGTTGCCGTGGTAGCTATGACGTCCATCCCTGGGTTTATGAGCCAGAGGAATAATATTTTTTTCCGAGACTGCATTATGCCAGGGTGATTAATTAGAGTGGCTTTGGGAAGGATCAGAAAAGCCTCGCTAATCCTGCAGAAATTCCCCCATGCTGTTTACCTGGGCAGGACAAGCACACCCTGCAGTGCATGGGGCAAGGCGGCGGAAACAGGCGTCTCGTCGGCCAGGCCAGTGTTGTGTTTACCACAAAGGCCTCTCTCTCTCTCTCTCTGTGTTTCTCTCATTCCTCTGCCAGCACAATCAGTCATCAGGAACGAGTGTTTGTGTGTGTGTGGGGGGGGGGGTGTTCCGTAAGGGTGTGTGCCACACCGAATAAAGCCAATAAGCAATCCCCAAACATCTGTGTGCCTTTGAGCACAGGAAGAGAGGAGAGAAATAAGCAAACACTTGATCTGGCTTCAGCAAACAAAGGGCTAGCTTGCATTGGAGCCTCCCACATGAAAGCACTGAGCTGCCCTGGTTCCCTTTGAAGACATCAAGGGCTCTTTCAACTGCACTAAATCACCTGCCTAGTGTGGAAATTATTGAGCAGTTGCCATTTGTGTGTGTGTGTGTGTGTGTGTATGCATGCATGCATGCTGCTCAAACACGAAAGAACACATTGAGAGGATGAAGTGAAAAACGAAAAAGAAAAGAGCAACACTAACTTTTTAATTAAATTCTGGAAACCCGTCCATCATGTAAGAGGAGGAGGCTTGGACTCCACCTGTGAGAGATGGCACGAGGAAGTCGCTGGAAAAAGGACTGAAGCCGACAGACTCGAGAGTCAGTCACAGCAGGGGGTGGCAGCCAGTCAACTAGAAAACAACTGCGCCCGCCAGAATGCAGAGGAAGAACTGCAGACGCCAACCATGGCTGACTTTTATAGACTTGAATGGCTTGCTGATGGCCTAGTTCACGGTCTGATTCTGATCCTCATGCCCAGTTTTTTCATTCATCATAAATCAATATCCATTTTTACGAGATTTTTTTTATGGCAGCAACACAGCTTTAACAACAACTGGTGTCCAGAGGAAATGTGCTATGACAACCCCAGTGAAATGCTCTCGAAGGCTGCTCTATTGCTGATTCTACCCACAAAGGTTGCTTTGTCTGTGATTTTGTTTTTGATGGTAAATAGGCTTGGTAAATGATTGAAATGCTGGGTTGTTGATTGAAATTGATTGAAATGCTGGGTAGTTGATTGAAATGCCCTCCCTATAGCACAAGGAATGCAACACCTCTCCTGTATATATCTGAAATGACTTAGTAAGACCTAGTGAAGAAGCGATGGGCTCAGTTGAGCTGTCCCATTGATTTCCTATTGCGTTCAACTTCAAAGTGTCCACCTGACTGGCTCTGCCCGGCCACGTGACTCACCGTGTTTCCCTCTCTCTCTCTCTCTCTCCCTCTCTCTCTCTCTCTCCCTCCCTCTCTCTCTCTCCCTCTCTCTCCATCCCTCTCCTTCTCTCTTGTTTTCCAGGATGGTTCCTGTGTTCACTCTGGCTTGCGCACATCCTTGTGAAGTATGCTGGGCATGACCAAGATCCCATTTCAGATTAGTCAAGCTCACACACACACACCCTCTTTCTCTCACACACACACACACCCTTTCTCTCTCTCTGTCACATACACATCCTCTCTCTCACACACACACACACACACATTCAAAACAAGAAAAAAAGAGAAGGGGTAGTCACCTCCACCAATGGCAGGTGTCTGACTGCACAGTCACCCATCATGTAAATAAAATGCAAAAAGAATCACTTAAATGGCACAGAGCCCGTTTGAAGAACCTGCTTGCAAAAAAAAAGAAAAGAAAATGAAAACATGACATGGCTAAATGTTCAGAGTAACCTGTGGTGATCAGGGGGGCCCAGCCCTGCCCAGGTGGGGTCACTGTGACAACGCACGCAAGTCACGGGATGGCTAGCTGAAACATCTGGCCCGCCGACTCGTTTGCGTGCTGAAGGAGGAAACGGCTACAAGGCTTCTCTTTTTTTCGTCCCTTTTTATGTTTGGGTGACCTTGCACAAGTATTCCTCATAACTACTGCCCTCCCACCCCCCCTTCCTCTCTCTCTCTCTCTCTTCATTTGGCCACAAGAATAAAGACTCTTTTCATGTGGTCAGGTTGTATGTAAAATTGAGCTAAAGGATCTTGACTCCAGACA
>NC_063203.1:26221315-26246315 GCF_017589495.1 Alosa alosa
ACGCAAATTAAATGGGAAGCCTCTGCACGGCCGTCACGGCGCCATCCACTGGTCTGGCATATGCACTACAGCACTTTTAGCCGCTTTCACCTCCGTGTGTGCGCCATCCACTGGTCTGGCATATGCACTACAGCACTTTTAGCCGCTTTCACCTCCGTGTGTGCGCCATCCACTGGTCTGGCATATGCACTACAGCACTTTTAGCCGCTTTCACCTCCGTGTGTGCGCCATCCACTGGTCTGGCATATGCACTACAGCACTTGTACGCGTGTGTGCGCGCACGTTTTTTCTTTCCCGCTATCGTTAAAGTTGTGAAAGCGGTAAGAAAAAAATGCCCCCGTTGGTCTTGCGTAGACGTGGCCTAAAACAGGCGTCATGGCACTAATGGCTGTCCCTGCTAGACTTGCGTCCACTTTGTGGGATCTAATGGGCATCCCAATAAACACTACATAAAGGAACGAACACTGCAAGCACACCAGCCCCCAAGAGAAGCCGTCAGGGGAAGTTAATGACGGGATGCTTAGTGTGAGGAATGTGTGATAGACAAGTCTAAGGGCTCACAAAGAGGGACACACACACACACACACACACACACACACACACACACACACACACCTCACTGGCTTGGCTGCCTCTCTGTGACGAAAGAGAGAAAGAGAGTGAAAAAGAGAAAGAGTGTGAGAGAGAGAGTAGGAGAAAGAAAGAGAGAGAGGGAGACAAACAGACCATGCTGGCCTGGATGTCTGGTCTCGCATCACTATCACTCTCTAACCACGGCAATTTCCGGAGCTCGACACAGAGCTCTCTCTCACTCTCTCTTTCTTTCTCTCTCTCTCTCTCTCTCTCAATGTAAAGAGAACTCAAAGACTTCTGGGGGAAATCCTAACAGTGCTGTGACACAAGTCACACTGCAGAGAGGAATAAAGCTAACAAAAATGAATGAGCAGGACAGAGACCCTTTAACACGCCGTCTCAGCGTGCTCTGACTGATAGAGCAGAGGGTTAACAGGATGTTGAAAAAATATTTTTTTTTGAGAGAGAGATGCAGGTCTAAACATGATTACCAGAGAAACAATCACAAACAAAACAAAAAAAAGCATTTCAAAACATTTCAACAGAAAGCCTTTAACTATTACACATAGTGCACATGCCAGAAATAAGAGCCAAAGCGTTGAAGGGACTTTTTGAAAAAAAAACTAAACAAAACAAAAAAAAGGAGCTCTCTCCAAGACTTAATAGCTGCCCGAGGTCATGGGGTGGAGTTAAGAGATTGCTCTGTGCATCCAAACGAACCCATTCCTCACAGACTACCTCTGGTGTTCGCTAACAAACTAACATTTTTCAATGAGCTTTTACATTATGGAATCCAGCACATTCAGATAGACTGTTTTATCGTGCAAGTCGAAGCCATACACATGGCCGACGCTCCTAACGCCTGTGTGAGAATGGCTCGCCGCCTCTCCTAAGCCACGCAGTAAAAAACGTAATGCATGGTTGGAGAAGGCAATGGAGCAGGAGTTCTGAAAATACACCCCCGTATGCCCTCTTCGGCCTCCAAAAATGCCCCCATTGTTAGTTACCCGTGAAGACAAAAGGGACGAAAAATAGTGTGTGGAAAGCAAACGAGACGAGGAAAACCAAACACCAAACCATGTATGCACACACACGCACACACACACACACACAGACGCACACACACACACACAGACACACACACACACACACACACACACACAGACGCACACACACACACACACACACACAGACACACGCACACACACACACACACACACAGACACACGCACACACACACAAGAACAGCTCAAAGGCATCTGTATGTGATCCACCGGTTTTAAGGTTAGTGCCATGCTGGTGGAATTTCTTTTTAAGTTGTTTTAGGTTACTTGATATTGTTTTACTTTTGTCTTGTCTTGTTTTTCGTTGTCAATCAGCGTGACATCTGACATCTATGCCATCCTTTTGAAAAATGGAAAGAAAATCCAAATGGGAATGCTGTGCTAAAATTAGGCCCATGTTGTAGTGCTGCCAGTAGCATCACGTCTTAATGTGCAGTCGTGTGATAGCTGAAGAATCTGCCTCCTGTGTACGGCGTATTTATTTATCTGGAAGCTGGACAGAGGGAGAGAGTGATGGAGTGAGAGAGGGAGGGAGAGAGTGAGGGAGGGAGAGAAGGGAGGGATGGAGGGAGGGATGGAGGGAGGGAGATGGGTATCTGCGTAATTGAGGTCTAGCTCCCCCGCCAGCAACAACTGCACGCTGGCTTTAATGACAACTGTGGGCTTGTAATCGCATCGCCCTGCACGTTTTAAAAAGGCCAATCGGGATCCATTTACCTCCCATTAACCCTACTCAGACTCTCTCTGTAGGGTCCTTAAAGTGTGTGTGTGTGTGTGTGTGTGTGAGGGAGGGAGAAAGAGATGGACATAGATTTCTCATATACATGTGATTGTGATTGTGTGTGTGTGTGTGTGTGTGTCCTTGTCTGTGACATTTGAATGTGGATTCATAGTGAGTTATATAGCAGTGTGGGAAGAGAGAACAATTTCTCTTACGTGTGTGTGTGTGTGTGTGTGTGTGTGTGTGTGTGTGTGTGTCTCTCCACTCACTTAAAACACCTGGACATGGATTTCTCATAGATTTATATGAGTTGGTATGTCTGAGAGTAGTTGGAAAAGTGTGTGTGGAAGTGAAAATAACATCTGGACTGAAATGTCTGCTTGTGTGTGTGTGTGTATGTGCGTGTGTGTGGGAGGAGGGGGACAGAGCGAGAGACGCACACACACCTGGACACTGATAGTCACTCCTCTCCCACACTGAGATAGCCTGCAGACAGCACTTCACTGAAGTATCTCATCTCTCTCTCTCGCACACACACACACACACACACACACACACACACACACACACACACACACACACACACCTGCTCTCACACGAATACAGCTTACACCTTTACTCCGGTGAAGAGATTATTATTTAGGTTTGTCATCAACCAGCTTAATTGGTGTACAGAGACATGTATTGGGTGTAAACAACACAGAAAGGAAAATGTGTGTGTGTGTGTGTTCTTCAGTTCCTGGGCCAGATGCGCAGGCTTGATTCGGTGGGATTGAGCAACACTCAAACACATAATTACAGGGCTTCCTGTGAAGCTGCCCTGCCACTTTTCTGTCTCGCTGGCGTTTAGGACATGTCAAGATCTGTGTGGAGGAGGAGAAACCTCCCGTTGGACCCCTCCAGGCAAAGCCGCCTCCTTGATCGCCTCTGTAATTAACCGCTTTGAAGCAAAACAGGGACCAAAGGGCTTTAAAAGAAATTATATAAAGGGAGGGAGGGAGGAGGGATCGAAAAGATGGAGTGATGATGTACAATCCAGAGAAAGGAGAAGCGGCGTGTCTCCTGTTGAGAGGCTGTTGGGAGCCTTTCTTTTTTTTTAAAAAAAGAAAAAAAATTGGCTTACCTTACTACTACACCCCCTCCCCACCTTTGGTCTTGGCAAGGCTGTCGGACCAAGATTGGGGAGAAAGACACACAGGCAGACCTGTGCATGCCCTCAAATTTACATTTAGTGCTCTGACGTCATGTTGCTGCATAATTCATGTAGTGTATAGTTTGGTTTGCAAAATGTAGGAGGAAGAAATGTAAAGAGAAAAAAATTGAAACAGTTGGCACTTGTGTTTATTACGCATCGTGTTATTGCCCCTTAACTTCCCCAAGAAGATAAACTGTAATTCAGACCTATTCACTACATGGTCCCTGAGCACCATTCAAAGCCTGGCACAGCATTAGTGGTCTCTCTGATAAGCAGTTAGTAATCAAGCTTTACAACTTTAATTCAACTCAATTACATAAATTAATCTTTATCACTCACAGGAGCCAAGAGTTAAAAAAAGTTCTATATGTCCCAGGCAATGCCTTTCTGCCTTCCTCCTCTGTGTGTGTGTGTGTGTGTGTGTGTGTGTTTTCTCCTGTCTGTCTTCATCCCCAAGGGAGGGTGGAGTGGACCAGTTTGGGATTGGAACTGAGCAACGGGGGTCTAGGTTGGGATTGAGGGGTGGGGGTCTAGGTTGGGATTGAGGGGTGAGGGTCTAGGTTGGGATTGGGATTGAGGGGTGGGGGTCTAGGTTGGGATTGAGGGGTGTTGGGTCTAGGTTGAGATTGGGATGAGGAATGCGGGCCTAGGTTGGGATTGGGATTGAGGGGTGTTGGGTCTAGGTTGGGATTGGGATTGAGAGGTGAGGGTCTAGGTTGAGATTGGGATGAGGAATGCGGGCCTAGGTTGGGATTGAGAGGTGGGGGTCTAGGTTGGGATTGGGATTGAGGGATGGGGGTCTAGGTTGGGATTGAGGGGTGTTGGGTCTAGGTTGAGATTGGGATGAGGAATGCGGGCCTAGGTTGGGATTGGGATTGAGGGGTTGGGGTCTAGGGTTGGGATTGGGATTGAGAGGTGAGGGTCTAGGTTGAGATTGGGATGAGGAATGCGGGCCTAGGTTGGGATTGAGAGGTGGAGGTCTAGGTTGGGATTGGGATTGAGGGATGGGGGTCTAGGTTGGGATTGAGGGGTGTTGGGTCTAGGTTGAGATTGGGATGAGGAATGCGGGCCTAGGTTGGGATTGAGAGGTGAGTGTCTAGGTTGGGATTGGGATTGAGGGATGGGGGTCTAGGTTGGGATTGAGAGGTGGGGGTCTAGGTTGGGATTGGGATTGAGGGATGGAGGTTTTCCCAGCTGTACGTCTTACTGCACTAGATTATTTACAATGAAACTGTTCCAGGGAAACTGACATTTTGTAATGGTATTCTGTCTTGTCTTTGGTAATATAGATGAATAGCTACATGAATAATTATTGAAGGTAGGTAATGTTCCTTATTTGGTCTTCTCTCATGCGCACATGACTGGGAGGACACGTTAGCAAATGCAGTCTGAAAACCAGTGGCCTCTCTAAATGTACTGTAGGTACATGGATGGCTGCTTCAGCTCTCAAGGTCTCCAAACACTCCTGCTGTGTTAACAATCGAATCCATTGCTTCCGTGTGGACAAAAAAAAAAAATCTGCTGCAAACAGCCTGTCCTCACAAATCCATTACAGGAACATGAGCCAGTCAAAATCCGAAAAGGAGAGAAACATACAGAGAGGGGGGAAGAGAGAGAAAAAGAGAGAAAAAGAAGAAGAGAGAGTGAGAGAGCAAAGGTGAGAGAGAGGGAGAAAGAGCGAGAGAGAAAGAGAGAGGGGGAGGGAGGGAGAGAGTGAGAGAGAGAGAAAAAGAAGGAGTGAGAGAGCAAAGGTGAGGGAGAGGGAGAAAGAGCGGAAGGGAGAGGAAAAAAGAGAGGGGGAGGGAGAGTGAGAGAGAAAAAAGAGAGAGAGAGAGAGAAAAGGTGAGGGAGAGGGAGAAAGAGCGAGAGGAAAAGAGAGAGGGGGAGGGAGGGAGAGAGAGAGAGAGAGAGAGAAAAAGAAGAAGAGAGTGAGAGAGCAAAGGGAGGGAGAGGGAGAAAGAGCGAGAGGGAAAGAGAGAGCGAGAGAGAGAGAGAAAAAAAGAGAGAGAGGGATCATACATGTGGCCATCTGCACTCCGTGTCCTCTGCTGCGGGCCGCGGTGGCTCAGGTGCCAAGGAGGCCCATTGTTGTGAGCCCTGGAGGAGTGCGGCGGAGGCTGGGAACGCTGCGGCCCATGAAAGCCTCCTCTGTCCCGGCTCCAGGCCCAGAACACTGGGGCTCAGTCAGCGCGCTGGCCAGTCTGTCACCTCCTCTCTCCCCTCCGGCCGTCCGGCCATCTAATCCTACCCGACTTTTCAGCACCGCCGCCCTGGGAGCGGGCCAGGTGGAGGCGGATGGAGCGGGCCAGGTGGAGGCGGATGGAGCGGGCCAGGTGGAGGCGGATGGAGGGGGCCGGGCCAGGTGGAGGCGATGGGCGGATGGAGCGGGCCAGGTGGAGGCGGATGGAGCGGGCCAGGTGGAGGCGGATGGAGCGGGCCAGGTGGAGGCGGATGGAGCGGGCCAGGTGGAGGCGGATGGAGCGGGCCAGGTGGAGGCGGATGGAGCGGGCCAGGTGGAGGCGGATGGAGCGGGCCAGGTGGAGGCGGATGGAGCGGGCCAGGTGGAGGCGGATGGAGCGGGCCAGGTGGAGGCGGATGGAGCGGGCCAGGTGGAGGCGGATGGAGCGGGCCAGGTGGAGGCGGATGGAGCGGGCCAGGTGGAGGCGGATGGAGCGGGCCAGGTGGAGGCGGATGGAGCGGGCCAGGTGGAGGCGGATGGAGCGGGCCAGGTGGAGGCGGATGGAGCGGGCCAGGTGGAGGCGGATGGAGCGGGCCAGGTGGAGGCGGATGGAGCGGGCCAGGTGGAGGCGGATGGAGCGGGCCAGGTGGAGGCGGATGGAGCGGGCCAGGTGGAGGCGGATGGAGCGGGCCAGGTGAGGCCAGGTGGAAGATGGATAGCCCGGGCCAGGTGGGAGAAGCGGATGGAGAGGCCGGTGGTGGATGGGAGGGGCCGCTGAGCTGAGCTGAGCTTGCCTGGCCGCTCTCTCAAGGGGAGACTCCGGTTCCTTTCCCGTGCTCGCTCACACACACACACACACGCTCACACACACACACACACACACAACTCCCTCGCAACCAGGTCCACCCCGGTCCAGTTGAGTGGGAACAAAGGGCTAGGGTTTGCCAGATACTGGCGGAACAGTCCGTACTGCCCCCCACCCACCCACCCACCCCTCACCTCAGGTGAGTTCATTGTGGAAATGTTCTGGAATGTTGAGCTGATTCTAGAATGTCTGTGAGACTCAGAGACCACCCCCAGGGGTCACTTAGGTTTGAGGCCAGACCAGAGCAGAGTAGAGAGGGGCCTGTTGGACTCCCACTGCCACGGATAACATACTGCATGACTGAGACTAAGAGATGAGACAATACAAGACTCTATTTGTAAACAACTGATCATTTCCAAGAACCCAAAATATCAAACAAAACATAAAATCATCAAACAAAACATTCCTAACTGCATTTTGAACGACAGGAGAATTTTACGTTGCAAAGCTGTGTACAAACCTACTTAAAAGGAGTCACTTCTGTCAGCTGTAGACAGGTGGCTAAGACTACCTTTGGGAAAAAGTCACTTGAGATGCTGACCCCATGCCTGACGCCAACTGTCTGTGGTAGCCAGCTGTTCACAGTAAGAAGACATACTGTACCATTAGATCTACAGTGCTACACTATCACTTACTCATCTTCAGGGAAGCTCACACCCTTGACCAGGGTAAGGCTACATGGAACTTCCTGAAGAACAATCAGCCCATTTCGCAATGTCCAGGTCTTCAGCTTTGTTGAACTTAGGTTAATGACGATGTCAACGCCTCAGCAGGGTGAAGGGCCTTCATTTCCTTCCTGCAGAGTGTGCTGGAGAAGAGTTTCTGTGAGACGTTTGTGACTCTGTTTACATCTTCAAACCTAAATCCTGCCAAACTTTTCTTAAGTGATCTGTTTGTGGACAGCGGACAAGAAATGGACTAAATGTTCTCCCGTGCCTTTACTAGAAGACTAAGGTGTTCAGAACACCCAGGTCAGAAGGTTTGACCGTTAACACACTTGTGGATAAACACCTTCAAATGCACCCACCTAAATGTACACCATCTCCTGTAAGTGATCTCCTCCTCTAGATGCACATGCTAATTGACTTCAAGTGGAAATGTAAACACAAAAGCTCTTGTGGCTGCTGTGAAAGGGTGGTGAACCAGAAAAGCATTTGCAGAGAGAGAGAGAGAGAGAGAGAGAGAGAGAGAGAGAGAGGGAGAGAGAGAGAGAGGTGTTCAGGCCTGAGAGTTGGGAGGAGGGGGGCGGGGGTGACTGGTGACAAATAGATTGCGGAGGAGGATCCGGGGGGTCGGGGCAGGGAGATGGTGAGGTGCATTGTGGGGTATTTTCAGGGTGTGGGGGAACTATGTCTGTGTTGTGGTTGAAGTGAAGTGATCTGTCGGGTATTTTTGTCTGTGTGTGTGTGTGTGTGTGTGTAAGGGGGGTGGCGGTGGTTACTGTGCAGGTGTTCTGGGAAAACTCTGGCCTTGTCCAACCCCTATGAGGCTCAGCCATCACAAACAGACATTCAGACACGCACTGAAGCGGAGAGAAGCTCCAAAAACATTCTCTAGCACCCCTAGCAGTAAGTCTGTGTGTGTGTGTGCGTGTGTATGTGTGTGTGTGTGCAAGAGAGAGAGAGAGAATGAGAGAAAATGAGAGAGAGAGTGTGTGTGTGTGTGTTTGTGTGTGTGCATGTGTGTGTTTGTGTGTTTAGAGAGAGTGAGAGAGAGAGAGAATGAGAGAAAATGAGAGAGAGAGAGAGAGTGTGTGTGTGTGTGTTTGTGTGTGTGCATGTGTGTGTTTGTGTGTTAGAGAGAGTGAGAGAGAGAGTGTGTGTGTGTGTGTGTGTTTGTGTATGTTTGTGTTTGTGTGTCAGTCACATGTCTGTGTATGTGTGTGTAAGTGTATGTCTCCCACCAAGTGTGTGGCTAACCACACGCAGACAGGTGCGGCCCATGATGGAGTCACGATCTGATGCCTCTTAATGATCTGACGGCTCTCAACGGCGCGCCGTTTAGCTGCTAAATGAGCCGACCGTGGCAAGCGATCGGACAGCGATAAACAGGCTTAAGGAGTCTTATCCTCTCACACACACTCACTCACACACACACACACACACACACACACACACACACACACACACACACACACAGGTGTCTAGCTCAATACACTGTCATGGGCAATTTACAGTGCTCGGGCAAGGGTACTACTACTACTACTGACAAGCACTAATGAAACATTAAATTATTAAATGACAAAAAGTAAAACAATATAATAAAATAAATAATATGCTCAAAAAGTATACAAGTATACATACATATATACTGCTCAAAAAAAATTAAGGGAACACTTACAGTTTTCCCCAATTGTTAAAACACATTTTTTGAAACCTTCCACCCTTTTCTCCATTCTCAAACTACATTCACAGAGTGTCCGACAGTTGTTGCAAAATAAAACATTCGCCTCAAAAGTTTTACTTGTGCTCAGAACCAAACAGTGTCAGAGTACCGATCCAGTGTATGATTGAAGTGTTAATTTTTAGTGCTGCCACTAATGACTAATCTTTCGACTAATAGCCTGTTTAACATCCAAAGACAGTCATTGTACTTTTCAAGAGTTAATAACATAGATTTTCGATTAGTCGACCAATCTAAACGATTATTTTTTTAAAAAATCAAGTGTTTGTTATTTTGTTGTGTCCGTTTTATTTTGAACTCAACTAAAGGGAAAACGTAAAATATATATCACCCTACTTTTGTTAGAAGCTGTATTACTGTAAGTAAACTGTTCAAAAACATTATGAATAAAAAAAAACACCCATTTAAAATGCTACCTTCAGATCTAATGTCAGACCTTTGATAGACTTTATTTGTATGCCAGTGTTGCCATGGACATAGACAACTTCTTTGACCTGAGGCCCGATCATGGCATACTTTGGGGTCATAGGGCCCACATACATGAACCCAACCCCCATCAAATTATCATTATATCACATCACAATTATTATTGTTATGCCATATTTTTATACATGCACTTCAAAGCAGCCAGTGTTTAAAGTGCTAACATTGTTCACAAAACGTTTGTGAAAACATGCACATCAGAGGACTGCTTTACTAATGTAAAATATAATTACAATAGTTCCATTGCTTTTGCATGGTTGCATGATAAATACTTCTCAAAACAACAGTAATTATATGGGTGTCATCGTTTTGGGAGGTTTCCCTCATGCAAGCATCATACACTGGTAGGCAATGAATATTGACATATTTAATTAAAACGCTGACATATTTAATTAAAACGCTGGACTTTGAAAGGCGACAGGAGTTGAGGACTTTCCAAATGAGCCTAACATCAGCATGTTCAAAACAAGTAGGCTTACAGGCACTTTGCGCGTCTTACCACATAGGTTACCTCACTTAATCAGTTGGCTTGAACGCTAAAAAAAATATGCGTCGTGACTTATTGACCATGGGAAATGACGCGCACCTTGATTGTTGATATCACAGGCGGTGATATATGTTCGTTTTAACGTTTTTTTTGTATGAATGAATTACAGTAATGACACGCCGTTGCGTTGTCAACGTGAGACACTTCACTTCATTTATTTCAATTTCCACAATACTATATTAGTCAGAGTCTGGACTAGCGTAACCTACTAGCTTAGCTCCTCCCACTTAGCTCTGCCTAATAATGAATTGCGCTGAAAGCAGGCAGGCACGCAGCTTTGCTGCTGGCGTAAACACTTGCGTGCATAGGAGTTTAAAACATGATTGCCAAAGTCTTAGTAGCCTGTTTAACATCCAAAGACAGTCATTGTACTTTTCAAGAGTTAATAACATAGAGTTGATATAACATTACAGTGAGCCGTTTGAGACCAAAAATAAATAGGCGGTCAATAGTAAAACGACTCTTCGACAAAAAAAAATTGCCGTCGACTAATATAATATATATATATATATATATATATATATATATATATATATATATATATATATATATATATATATATATATATATATATATATATATATACACACACACACACACACACACACACACACACACACACACACACACACACAAACAAACAACATACCATTCTGTGATTGGGTTACTTCTTCCATACAGTATTACATTGGCCAAAATCTAAACTCTGTGACCTCTGTGCTAACAAGGCAGTAAGTATTACAGCATGGCATGTAAAGCAGAGCCCTCAGAACTACGTTATTTCCCAAACCTGATCCTGTAATTAAGATTAGATCAAACTAAGAGAGACGCACAGAGATGACATCATAGCCTAGTTTCCTAATCACACAGAAACACAAGCTGATTTGGGTCTTTTGCATATAAACCCATGAACTTCCTAAAAGAAACCTCAGACTTACATCAAAGGAATGTGTGTGTGTGTGTGTGTGTGTGTGTGTGTGTGTGAGTACTGCTGTTTGTCAGGCTGAGGTCTTCAGGCTGACTCACATCAACAAACTCCACCACAGGGATTTCTCAATTATGACTACTGTCAGTAATGTCTTTGTAGTCAGTTAAACCAGGGGGGAAAAAACCTCCCAGCAGTACAACTAGGGTATGGGGGTGTACGGGGCAGTAGAACTGACCTTCCACCATGTGCCTGGGTTCCTTGCCTCCACCATGGGCCAGCATCTCCCTCCTGTAGCGTTCCCCCATCTCTCTGCAAGGAGACCAGAGACTTACACTCACCCTTTACATCGCACACACGCACGCACAAGGCACAGCATTCACATACACACATACACGTAACCTAGAGACATACACACTCACACACACACAAGTACACACATGCCAATATCTTCGTTGCACCTGGATGTGACCGTAGTCTATATGCCCTGATGTTAACCTCATGTCGGCATTGACACAAGACAGAGGAGTCTAAAAGAGAAGTACAGACAGATACAGATCTCCTTTGGGCCCTCAAACGCTCAGCTGGCTTGAATGAACTGTGTGCTTTTCAGATAATCTGTTGTGTGGGTCATAAAATGACTTCATTTCCTTTCACCCTCATTCATTTCTATCCTTCATTCATTCATTTCTATCCTTCATTCATTCATTTCTATCCTTCATTCATTCATTTCTATCCTTCATTCATTCATTTTGTGGCCTTTTTTTACTTTCTTTCCTTACTTATGTTTTCTTTCTTTCTTTCTCTTTCTTTCTTTCTTTCTTTCTTTCCTTACTTCTGTTTTCTTTCTTTCTTTCCTTACTTCTGTTTTCTTTCTTTCTTTCTCTTTCTTTCTGTCTTTCTTTCTTTCTTTCTTTCTTTCCTTACTTCTGTTTTCTTTCTTTCTTTCCTTACTTCTGTTTTCTTTCTTTCTTTCTCTTTCTTTCTTTCTTTCTTTCTTTCTTTCTTTCTTTCTCTTCTGAATTTTGTTCCTCAACATATTCATTAATTTATTGTTTTGACTTGCAGTGAGTACCTGTTCAGCGGGTCTCCGATGAAGCACTGATTCCACACCATGGAGGCAACCGCCCGGGACATCAGGTAGGAGTAGTACTTGGCGCCGTAGCCAATCAGGTGGCTGAATCTCAACTGCCAAGCCTGTCAATCAAGCAAACAGGAGGACCTATCATCATTCACTATGGAGAGAATTCTATTTCAATCTGGAAGACGGCAAAAGAGAACACTCAGTATGGCTGACCTAAATGCAGTTTTACACAACCTGAACCTCAGCACCGAGGCGGTGGTAGCGTAGTGGCTAAGGAGCTGGGCTAGCATGCAGTAATAGTGTAGTGGCTAAGGAGCTGGGCTAGCATGCAGTAATAGTGTAGTGGCTAAGGAGCTGGGCTAGCATGCAGTAATAGTGTAGTGGCTAAGGAGCTGGGCTAGCATGCAGTAATAGTGTAGTGGCTAAGGAGCTGGGCTAGCATGCAGTAATAGTGTAGTGGCTAAAGAGCTGGGCTAGCATGCAGTAGTAGTGTAGTGGCTAAGGAGCTGGGCTAGCATGCAGTAGGCTGAAAAGTTGAGGGTTCAATTCCCGGCCACCACCGTTGTACCCTCGAGCAAGGCACTTAACCCTGAGTTGCATCCGGGGACAATGGCCCTTGTAATATATAATTGGCATAAGTCGCTTTGGATAAAAGTGTCTGCTAAATGCACACATGTAAATGATAAAAGCACCTGTCAGCATATAACCATATGCATGGCTACAGACTACACAGCATGTGTCTGTGCTCTGGAACACGGTTGTGTCTGTGTTGACATGGTGTGACAGCCTCATCAGAGAGAGCGAGCAAAAGACGAACCAGAGTAGAGTCAGAGGCAGAGCGGAGCACCAAAGATGGCTCTTATTTGGCCCAGACTGGAAACGAACTGCCGTCAGGGCAGGGAGCACTGGGGCTAGCGAGTCCAAGTAAACGCTTGTCGTCTGGAGGAGGTGCAGATTTAAAGGCAGATTCAGAGAACGCTGAGGGGCATGTAGGGACACTGGTTACCACTACACCCCCAGCCTCTGTGTGTGTGTGAGTGTGCGTCTGTGTGTGTGTGTGTGTGAGTGTGCGTCTGTGTGTGTGTGTGTGTGTGTGTGTGAGTGTGTGCGTCTGTGTGAGTGTGCGTGTGCGTCTGTGTGTGTGTGTGTGTGTGCATGTCTGTGTGTGTGTGTGTGTGTGAGTGTGCGTCTGTGTGCCTCTGTGTGTGTGTGAGTGTGCGTCTGTGTGCCTCTGTGTGTGTGTGTGTGTGTGTGCGTCTGTGTGTGTGTGAGTGTGTGTGTGTGTCTGTGTGTGTGTGCATATGAGTGTGTATGTGTGTGTATGTCTGTGTGAGAGAAAGAAAGAGATGTTACTGCTTGCATGAGGAGTGTGTGTGTGTGTGTGTGTGTGTGTGTGTGTGTGTGTGTGTGCTCGTTTCTGCAGCTGGCTCGATTTTCTATTCCACAACACACACCGAGAAAGGAATCAATGGGGGTTTAATAACAGTTGTCAGGTGAATGTGAAACTGAGTGAAACTGGTCCAAAAGCCATTTGGACTTTAATGATTCCCAAGGGAGATGCACCATCTTTATGGGTATCCACCACGTAACGACGGAAAAGACTCCAATAATTCACATTCTAGCTCTTTAATGTTAATATCAAGGATCTAGACAGCTTTACAGCTGTGCTATGGGCATTCCGCCAATAAATCTGTTCCTGATTGCGATCATGACATTGACAACCACTTCCAAGAATAACATTAAAAAGCCATAAAATGATAGCTGAAACATCAGCACTTAGTCCCCAACTCATCCCTGTAAGGGCATCCATGAGAGGATCCCTCAGGCAATGCTGCACTGGTCAGCACCACACTAATCCGGTCACCACACTCTGAAATGGATCTAGGCTGGGCCTGGCCCATCTAGGATGAAGTGACACATTTGTACACTCCAACAAAACATGGCTGTTCAATCGGAAATAGAACGGAGTACACCACCTCTTTCATTCTTATTAAAATTCGGATCGGCAGTTTTTTTTCTGTTAAAGGTGTTTACACGTTATATGTGTCATTTTTATTCAGATTGAGTGATTTTTCCGATTCTATTCTTTATTATTAAGGCTGCACAGTCGAAATGCTACCTAATTTAAAACGTCCACTGCATCTAGAAATAAGAAGGTTTTTTTTTTTTTTACCTCGTAACCTCTCCACGATCAACGCCTAACTGAGAAGTATACAAGGTGTGCGTTTGCTCCTTCCGACAAGTACACAGGTAGAACCGATACATGGTAGGAGGTTTACCTTCTGACATCTTTACCAGTTTCCACCTGTACCTGTGACACCTGAGACCCGACAGGCGAGCGAGCGGTAGTGTTATCTTCAGGTGAGACGCAGGCATGCGGTGCCTCTGGGCTGTGGGAGATGAGGGCTGCCTCCTCCGCCACTATGAAAAGGGCGTAGGCCGAAAAGTGGCGGTGTAGTGTGTCACACGTGGAGACTGGGTGTGGTGGTGACGGAGGCCGGGGGGGCTTTTAACTCGTTTACAAAAACACAAGACCCATCAGAGTAGACGCGGGTGCTGAGGAAAAAACGACCTATCTGATACAGCCCTCACCTCAGTCAGTGAAATCTAGTCATTACCAGAAGCCATTAGACAGGCTACGCCATCACAATACCACATCACAGCTAGTGTCAGGAGCTCATAACAGTAGTTATACATAACTTCATATTTTTCACATTTATTCATTTAGCAGATGCTTTCATCCAAAGCGACTTACTACAAATGGCAGTATACTGTAAAGAGCCTATAACAACACAGTCGGACATAGCTTATAATACATTTATACACATCTAAGTGTGTATAAATGTAGTCATGCTGTTTCAAGGGAGAGGCTGCTACAGTGCAGGGTAACACTACATTGGGTAGTCCGCCCACAGAGACTTCACAGATCATCTGTTAACATTCAAGTTCAGTATGTGAAATCGTTGTTGAGAAGTTATTAAACTTTAACCAAATCCAACCCCTCACTTAACCGTAACTTGTAGCTAACAGAGTGCCAACAGGTAGTTTGTTGAGCATCTGCACATCTGTGGAAGGTGTGTAGCCCAATGCAGAATCTGCCTACATCTTCCTATGATGGTACTGTAATGTCCTTGTTGCATGATTTGGGTTGAACTGTATTTCTTGCACAGCTGCAAGAGCTGATGGAGTTTAGAAATGTGATATGCCTTCAGAGCACAGTGAGCACGACACATCACCATTATGATCTGTATATCATATACACTATTATCTGGCTGTAATCAGTGAGCACGACACATCACCATTATGATCTGTATATCATATACACTATTATCTGGCTGTAATCTGCACTCCTGACGGGCTGTTTGAGGCACCGCACACGGTTCTGAGAGTGTTTACTGTGGGAGCCTACTCTGCACAGTCTCACACAGACAGAACCTCTCCATGCCAGGCTGGTGTGTGTGTGTGTATATATATATATATATATATATATATATATATATATATATATATATATATATATATATATATGTGTGTGTGTGTGTGTGTGTGTGTGTGTGTGTGTGTGTGTGTGTGTGTGTGTGTCTCTGTCTGTGATGGCCTGACTCTCCCGCTGTCCGATAAGGCTCTTGCCGTGCGGCCAAGCACTTTCCAAACATTAACAATCTCACACACACAAGCACACACACGCAGAGGGTTTCCATATGGTCTGTGTATCCTCCACTACTGACATAAACCCCATGGATACGCCAATATACCACAGCATATATGAAGCATATGTAAGCAAGCCTGCACACGCGAGAACACAGACCCACACACACATATATATATATACGAACACACATCAGTAAAGGTTAGACATGCTATGCTCCTGCATATATGAAACACATGCAAACAGATAAACACTCACTTGTACTGAAATGTGCACAAGCACCCCCAAACACTCACACACACACACACACACACATATATATACGAACACACATCAGTAAAGGTTAGACATGCTATGCTCCTGCATATATGAAACACATGCAAACAGATAAACACTCACTTGTACTGAAATGTGCACAAGCACCCCCCCCCCCCCCAAACACTTACACACACACACACACACACACGGCAGCGGTCACTAGACTATCCATCACTAGGCTCTTGCTGTTACCCATTAGTTCATTCTGGTGTGCAGTCGAGCGCAGCAACCTTAAATCATGCCCCCCCCGCGCAGTTGCTGTTTTAATGTCTGTTCTCATATTTCTCTCTCCGTAAGAGCTCAAACCACCCACCCACACACACACACACACACACACATACACACAAAATGTCCCTTTTTCCTCTCCGTGTTGCTGTTTTAATGTCTGTTCTCATATTACTCTCTCCATAACAGCTCAAACCACACACACACACAGACTTTTTTCTCTCCCTGTTGCTGTGTTAACGTGTGTTCTCAGCTTGCTCTCTGTGTAGCAGGCTGTTAGTGTGTTAGTGTTGGACGAGCTCTCTCTTTACACCCGGACTCAGCTGCCCCTCTAATCCCATTTACAAGCGCTGATGGAAGAGCAGGAGGAACACTGGTGTGTGTGTGTGTGTGTGTGTGTGTGTGTGTGGTGGTGGGGGGGGGGGGCTAAATAGAGACAAAAAATGGCCACGGACGAAGACAATCCCATGTCGATATCAAAAGATGATACTCTGTATGTGTGTATGTATGTGTGTGTGTGTGTGTGTGTGTGTGACCTAAGTGTACCTGTTCACATCTTAGATATAAATACACAATGAGGGGAAAAAAGGATACAGAAGAGAGTGGGGTTTGTTAAACTCCACTAACTACCATCTGATTGCCGCTGCATGCACATGAATTGCCTTTTAAGGAGGGTCATTGCTGAGGAAAAAAGCCTCCTACTATCCCTCTGGCAACAAGGACACAGCTTCTTTAGGTCTTTCTTTTTCTCTCTCTCTCCTCTTTCTCTCTCTCTCCTCTTTCTCTCTCTCCTCTTTACCGTTCTCTGCTCTTGCTCACTTTCTGTGCGCGACATGAGAGCATTGGAGAACCCCCCCCCCCTTTATTAAATGACTCCAGCTCCAGCACTAAGAGCTTCAAATATTTCCCCCAGGGAGTACTTATTCAAAGTACACCCTGGCTTTGTTATCATAGGAGGGCCTCTGAAGTAGAGGAGGAGAGTGATGACAGAGAGGGGGGATGAGAAAGAGAGGGATGAGAGGGAGGGGGAGAAGGGGGAGAAGAAAGAGAGGGAGGGGAAAAAGGCTTAATCCCTTAAACGGTGTGGGTGCTCTCCACAGCCACATAGACGTGAGGGTGATACGAGGAGGAGAGGGAGAGGGGGAGAGAAAGAGAGAGAAAGGGGGAGAGAAAGAGAGAGAAAGAGGGAGAGGGGGAGAGAAAGAGAGAGAGAGAGAAAGAAAGAAAGAAAGAAAGAAAGAAAGAAAGAAAGAAAGAGATAAGGGGGAACCTGAGAGCAGACCATACCACCAACCAAAAATACCTAACATCATCACAAATTTGTTATGTTTGCATTACGAACTAGCCCCATACATTTCTATGAGACATTCTTTGAGTGCTGTGTCTCCTAAAAAGTCTCTGGTAAAAGTCCTCCACACCACTGTCAAGTTGCCATGGACACGGTTGCTCAGCATCCAGTGATGCTGCGATGCTGTTCTACTGGTACTCACTGTGTTGGGAATGTAGGGAAGGCCGTAGAATTTCTGCTGCAGTTCCTTCAGGATGTCCGTGGTGGAACGGTTCTGTGGTGCGCCGTGATACACCTGATCCAGGGCTGCATAGAACACCTGGAGAAGAGAACAGCAATGAGACGGTGAGTTCCTGAGCCTCACCTGGCAAAGCAACTGGCACAGCAAAGACACACCAACACCAAGATCATGGCTTACTTTTAGATACCTATACACAGATGAAACGGAGCGGTTTTAGCGTAGTGGTTAAGGAGCTGGGCTAGCATGCAGTAGCCTGAAAAGTTGTGGGTTCAATTCCCGGCTTCCACCGTTGTGCCCTTGAGCAAGGCACTTAACCCCGAGTTGCTCTGGGGTCACTGTAGTCTCTTGTAATAGAGTTGACATATATAAGCCACTTTGGAAGAAAAGCGTCTGCTAAATGAATAACTGTAAACATAATGTAACATTTATACGTAGAAAAAAAGTTAACAAAATGCAAACTTTATATTAAGTGTCATCAGACATGATGCAATTAATAACCAACAACTACAGTGTATTGTTCTAATGTCATAAGATATCCTTAAGGGATAAGAGTTAGGATTAAGGGGTTTAGGCTGAGTGTCAGAGTTTGCTAATTGCAATAATATGTAACAAAATAGTGGGCTATGTGTAATAATACGAGGTAATGCGAGAAGTTTACAGTATTAGTCACTGCTTACGTAACGTGACTGTAATAAGGACACTTAATATAAAGTGGGACCACGACTCCCCCGGACGCAGCAGATTAGACGGAGGCCTATGGCAGGAGTGGCTGCCTGAGAGCCTCATCAGTCAGCAGGCTCAGGAGGCATTTAGGGAGAGAGATGGGGATGGAGGGGCCTCTGAGGAGAGGGGCGGAGAGATGGGGAGCACAGCAGAGCAGAGCAGAGCGGGACGAGGCCCGGCGTAAAAATAAACACAGATAAGTCCTATCTGCCGCATGTTTACGCAGACAGGACAAGACAGAGAGGACATCAGCTAATACTGCTGGGCACCACACAGGGTGGACAAGCCAGGGTAGAGGTAGAGGGAGAGGGAGTGTATGTGTGTGTGTGTGTGTGGTGTTCCTGGGCTGTTCTGGAGATCTGTTTAAAGGCTGTTATGTTACTGTTCAGAAGTACCTGGAGCTGAGTGTCTGCTGCACCGCAAACCTTCTTGGACTCACACAGGCGATTCACCATGTTCTTTGGCAGAGGCTGGACGGAGCAACAGGAGACACCAAGTTTAAGTGAATTTAAGCAATTACTAAAAATCTTGATGAAGATGACGATGAAGATGACACATAAACAACAACTGCTGCAAGAAAATGTTTGCATGGTGATAAAAACAACCACACAACATTAATCATTTGCTGAGATAAAACAATAATATCAGGAAATCGAATGTGTCAATAAGCGACTGATCACCTGTCCAGTCTGATAGTGCCGGGCAAACTGGTTCACCACCCGGTAGTCAGTGGCAAAGTACTCCATCAGGATAGAGGGCACCTCCGCGAAATCAGTGGAACACCTTGTGCCTGGAGGACACAGACCCACGCAGAACAGATCAGACTCAGAACGGAGCCGGTGCTGGAACGCTATGGTGCTAGATCACGACCAGACTCCTCTCCGGTCTTCAACGACCATCTTGGAGATAATCATCACTTGTGTTTATTACGCACATGCACAAATCCTTTTGTAAAAAAAAACAAACATTGCACGTCACAATTCCAGGCAAAACTTTGCCCCTCACAAGACACGATTATAAATCTTTTCACAAAGTCAAAATATTAAAGGCCCAATATTATTATTATTATGAGATTATAACTCATGCAAAAGTAGGTTATTAAGGGGAATCCATTGAGTATGAGCAAGAAAGACGTTAGTTTGGATCAACCTGTTCTAAATACCATATGGAAAGTGCAGAAGTATAGAAGTAGCAAATGGCATTTGACTAACTTCACATCCATCGTATTCTACAACAAAAAAAAGCGACCTGAATCGTAACTGACACAGGGCCAGAAAGAGAGTTTGGTGTTGATGTGCAGGTTAGTAATAGAACACAATGGAAACTACGCAAACAAACATCGGGCGGGACCCCCTGGGGGTCATCTTTAGTTGGGGAGTGAAAATAAAAACAGAATTCAACACGGACTTAACACTGACATGGTGTTGCTGACAGAGAGTGGTGCACAGGATGGATTAACACCATCACACTGCAGACCTGAGGCCTAGCCTCTGCCCCACATGTAGCGCATGCTAGTGCTGGGGGTTAGGGCTAGGAGGGGGGGCACTGAGGCAGATTGGGGCAGAACTGGGGCAGACACTCCAGATAAAGATGGGGGAGGGCAGGGGAGGGGGGCATGGCCACTTGGCCCTCCGTCATGGACAGGGTCCTGGAGGGTACGCTGCTAATTTCAGACACGCGGACCACTGAGTGTCACTGTAAGTGTAAGTGGGAGTGAGAGTGTGTATGTGTCTGTGTGTGAGCGAGAATGAAAGAAAGAGAGAGAGAGAGAGATGGAGACAAAGAGAGAGAGAGAGAGAGAGAGAGAGAGAGAGAGAGAGAGGAGGCTTCTGATCTCTTAGGCCAGGCATACACTACTTCTGATAAGGGAAGCCTCTAATCACTACAAGAGTCATGAGAGGGGGCCCCATGGAACATCACTGAGCTTGTTGCGCCGGGACCCTCTAAGAGGACTCCTACTCATGACAACTGTGTGTGTGTGTGTGTGTGTGTGTTGTCATGTTCATTTCTTCCTGTAGCTTAAGTGGCAGAGCAAGGGGCAATCACCACACAGGTCATGGGTGCGTGGGGGTAGGGGTATTCTGATATCGATATATTGTCCGACCTCTTACACAAGGAATGATGACAACGTATTATTTACATACTACTATAGAGTGTACTTTCAAAAGCTATTTTACAGTGGGGTTTTTTATTAACTAGACTGGCACTCTCCTGGGAAAATACCTTGCATAGTTGGGGTGTTAGACTGGAGTTAATCATGCAGAATTGAGAACAAGGACAAAAGGGAGCGGTACATTAGAGTCGTTAGATAACCAAGGCCACTCGTCACTGGACTAGGATGATCTATCACTGCCCTCAGGGGGAAACCAGGCTCAGACGTTTCCAAAACAATCCCATGATGAGACAGACTACAAAAAAATGCACCTAACCTAATGCACCAAACATTATGAAAGCGGTTATGAGCATTGTTTTGCGTGAATGCGGCATGGTGTTGCCACCTGCAATGCAAAGAGAATAGTGCAATAGTGCCATCATCTCTCCATACTCTAACTCCACACTTCCCAAATCCTCTCTCCACACTTCCCAAATCCTCTCTCCATGCCCTAACTCCACACTTCCCAAATCCTCTCCACACACTAGTCCTGCAACTCTTTGGAAGCATCAAGTCTTACATGTTTAACTCAATCAGTGTAACAACAATACAGTCTGAACTGCTTGAAGAGTATTTGTGTGTTTGTGTGTGTGTGTGTGTATGTGTATGTGTATGTGTATGTGTATGTGTGTGTGTGTGTGTGTGTGTGTGTGTGTGTGTGTGTGTGTGTGTGTGTGTGTGTGTGTGTGTGTGTGTGTGTGTGTGTGTGTGTGTATATGTGTGTATATGTGTATGTGAGTGTGAGTGCCCAAAAAACCCAAAATACCCACAGGGAGCACCTCCAGGTATCACTTTCTATATTCTATTCAGTTCTATTTGATTCTATTGCACATGTATATTGGATCACTTTGAATATGTATGTGCTGTCTGTAATGGATTCATGTAATTGCTGATCACTGGATCATAGATCACGTCCTTTTCTCCTTCCCGTGCGTGGAGCGTGCGGGCTGTGAAAGCGTGCCGTCCTGCTCACCGGTGATGTGCTGGTAGCGGGTGCGTCCGAGCATTGAGTGCATGGCGTGGCCCATCTCATGGAAGAGGTTCTCCAGCATGCCGGGGGTGAGCAGCGTAGGGGCGCTCTTACTGGGCTGGGGCAGGCTCAGCATCAGCACCACCACCGGCAGCTGGTACTGCCCGCTCGACAGCTCGCGCCCGCCACGGATGGTGAAGTGGCAGTCCTGGAGTCGGAAAGTGGAAGAGAAACAATGATCAAACTTTGAACTTGTACCTGAACACACACACATAACACACACACATAACACACACACATAACACACACACACGCATGCACGCACACACAATGTTAGTTGGTGATTGCCGTAGAAACTATCTATCCATTCCAATAAAGTCTACTTGCATTTAAATTTGAGAAAGCCTTTGGATTTTTTCTAGTATGCAGCAGCGGTGATAAGTTGTTAGTTCAATCTGGAATTAAGGCCTATTCACACCAAGAACGATAACGATAACGATAACTAGAATGATAAAAGCGTTCACACTGAACAACGATAAGGAAAGTCTCTCTTTGTGTTAATGAATGTGACTGTTAAAATTTGATGGGTTCTGATTGGCTATTAGCTTTTTATCGTTCTGAAAATCGCTCTGAAAGTGATCCCCAACGATATTGTTCTTCATGTCGTTATCGTTATAGTTTATGTGTGAACGTTGTCATTCATATTAACGAGAACGATATTTATTCATAGTTATCGTTATCATTATCGTTCTTGGTGTGAATGGGCCTTTACACTTTCTACAGTGACTATTAAGCCAAGAAGGAGGCTGTGAGCAAACCATCAGTTGGCACTGAACACACATTGTCCGTTTCCCATTTGCACTTTTATTTGAGTGGAACAGTTAATACAAGTCTTTAAGTGGGTGGAGAACTATTCTTGAGGTGACTATTTATATATTTATAGCATGGTTGTCAGCTTGTGTGATGACTAAGAACCAATCACACAAGACACAACGACTAAACATGCCATTACCAGGCTGGAAATTGAGAACATTCGCCAAACACAGCCATCAGTGCACGCAAGCACACACACACACACTGTGTGCGTGCACAGACACACACACACACCTTGGTTGTTTTGCAGGAACAACTACCACCACACCACTACTTCTACCACCACACACACAAATTCCAATCACTGAATAATTGCTGTTTCGCTCAGCGAGTCTTTGGCACAATCGCAGGACTCTTGAGGTGCCGCACACTGGCAACAAAAGAACTCCGGGGAGTGTTTTGGCACAGTTGGGTAGCCGTACCAGCCAAACCGCGTATAAATGAAAGCATTATATTGGTGGCTTCTTTCTTCACTGCAGGCCTTGAGCCGATCACAGCTAATCATTAAATGGCTTCACTCCACAGTCGAGGGAGATGAAAGATTTGGAGTTTGATGGGGTTGCTACTTGGGTGTGGTTGAGTGAAAGGAATACAATGAATTACTGATCTAGGAGCCAGTTACCAATCTGTTACACACACACACACACACCCCCACACACACACACACATTCGTCTGTTTTCATGTAGCTGCATGCAGATTCCAGATACTTCGACACTGTCCTCATAGATGGTTATGTGTGTGACTGTGTTTGGGGGGCTGGATCACATGTATATTTGTGTTTGTGTGAATAGCATGCTTCTTTATTGTATGTGCACGTGTGTGTGTGTGTGTGTGTGTACACCGCCTACCTGGTGAGGTTTTTCTGGCCTTTGGAAGAAGTCACAGTAGATATATCCCAGCAGCCCCTCTGTCTCGTGAACTACCGCCTGAACAGAGAAAGCAAACACGATGAGTCAGTCGTCACATCGGATTCAGGTTAGGTGTATAGCGGGAGAGCTTGTGTTCAACAGTTTAGTCTAGTCTTGGGAGCACTTTAACAAACACAACACAACATTTCAGGAGTGTGTGTGAGTGTGTGTGTGTATGTGTAGTTTCTATATGGGTTTTGTTGTGCTTGTATGTGTGTGGTGGCACTGTTTGTGTGTGTGTGAGTACTGGTGTGTGTCTGTGTGTGTGTGTGTGTGTGTGTGTGTGTGTGTGTGTGTGTGTATGTATCTGTGCTTGTATAATGTGTGAGTACTGGTGTATGTGTGAGTACTGGTGTGTGTGTGTGCATCTGTGCTTGTACACTGTATGAGTGAGTGAGGGTGTTTTGGTGCAATCACTCACCAGCTTGCGGACGTCGTCATTCCACACCTCTCCAGCACTGGGGTGCTCAGCCATCAGCGACACGCCGAAGAGCTCAGTGAACAGGCTGTTGAGGCCCTCCATGCACGCGCCCAGGGAGAAGAAGGGACTGTACAGGCTGGGCTCAATGTTAAACCTGAGAGCAGACCATACCACACACACACACACACACACACACACACACACACACACACACACACACACGTCAATGTTAAACCTGAGAACAGACCTTAACACAGGTTTGGAGAAGGTGGTGGTTTTTGATTAAGGTAGGCTTGGAGAAGGTGGTGGTTTTTGATTAAGGTAGGCTTGGAGAAGGGAAAGCAGTCAACAGTTGGCCCAGTTGACAGCTACCCTGAAGAACCTACTGAACATAACTAAACTCACTGAACCTTTGTCAGGTGTCACACTGAGGGCATACTTAGGCTTCTACCTCAGTTCATACTCATGAAGGAATTTATGTATTTGGTTCATTTAGTTCAGTTCAGCATTTCCCTGTCACCTGTATTGCCCCACAATTCATGCTATCGGGCCCTGCGTGGGGGGGATCCCTGACCCCGTTGTCATGGCAGCACCCCCACCATGATTTACTTTACCCACAGGCAGGCGCACACTTGAAGGCCCGTGGTTGCTCAACCACCAAAAATGACAGTGAGCGATAATTTTTGTGGAGAACATCTCATAAATCACTGAGGGGTGCATTGTTTCCTGGTTCCAGAAGAGTGCTCATCCCTCTCTTCTGAGCAGAGGAGAAAAAAAGGAATGCCCAAATAATTCTGTCCTTGGAACGTTTGGCGGTTGTTAAGAATCTCAGAAATGTCTCTCTCTCTCTCTCGCCCAAAGGAGACGTGTCTTGCAGGCAAACGAGTGAGCGAGGTCTCTTCAAACTCTCCAGAAACTTAAAAGCGGGAGCTTAGCATTTTATCTGTCAGTCACCCGGGCACTCAGTACATGTCCCCCGGCCCTCTACAATTACCCTCCTCCCAGTGCGCAGAAAGCAGCGCCACCCAAAGTACTGCCGACAGTCATGCATTAACTGTCTTTGACTTTAACTAACTTTGACTTTCATTTAAAAAGGGGTCGGGGCACTGAGGTGAGCTCCTTTACCGGGCACATACATACACACACACACACACACGCACGCACGCACGCACACAAACACGCACGTACACAC
>NC_063203.1:26251315-26366362 GCF_017589495.1 Alosa alosa
TCCTCTCAGTGGGACGGCAGCGGCGGCTAACGTTACACTCTCCCACCAGCCCTGGCCATGGGCCCAGCAGGGGAAGCTG
The DNA here is from genome assembly GCF_017589495.1 of Alosa alosa. Classification (NCBI taxonomy): domain Eukaryota; kingdom Metazoa; phylum Chordata; class Actinopteri; order Clupeiformes; family Clupeidae; genus Alosa; species Alosa alosa. Next base: position 26,251,395 of record NC_063203.1, read on the forward strand.
GACGGAGGGCAGATGCTTGTTACGCTGGACTCACTCACAAAAGGACCTTTCCCAGACCTAGTCTGGTAGTGTGTGTGTGTGTGTGTGTGTGTGTGTGTGTGTGTGTGAAAGTGTGTTTGTCTGACCACAAGGCAATTAAGAGTTGTTCCACACAAACTAGCAGAGAAATGAACTACGGTAGAATGAAATTAAGTTAATAAAGTTTCCATTTTAGAGGCTGTGCAAGTCTGCCACGACTTCTTTTTGTTTGGCACATTGCACACTGTGTGAATGAAGTCATGGGGGACTATGCCATCGTTATGCTACTACTAATGCGGTGTTTCCCATACATTGACCTATTTGTGGCGGGCCACCACAATATCAACATTGACCACCACACAATGAGTTTCCAGGTTGTACTAAATTGTACTTAAATCTGGTTAGCATCATAACCACGCTGCGATAATGTGTTAAAAACGGTTGCATTCAAGTTAATTCTGCAAGCCTACCACCACAAATAGAATTCAATTCTGTGGGAAACACTGTATTGTCTGAAGCTAAGGGAAAACAGAGGCATGGCAGCAGGAGATATGGCTCCTACACACAGTTGCGTGCGTTGCAGTGCTGGAGACGCATCCCATTCACTTTACATGGGCTCACGTCATCCGTTGCCGAAACCATCCCGTCGCTCGCGTTGAGAAGTTCAGCTGTTGCTGCACCGTCAGATGGCACCGGCCAATCAAGCCAATCGACGAACGGCACCAACCAATCAAATTAGTGTTATACTTCAAGTCATTTGCATAGCTACCGTCGGGAACACCCACTGGCATGCGTTGACGGAACGCAACTGTGTGTAGAAGCCGTTAGGCCAAACAAGGATGAGAGATGTGGTACAGTGATTAATATTAGTATTTATTATCACTAAGCTTTATGGTGCCTAGCTGGAACACATGGTCATAAACTGCCAAAGCCTTTTTCTATCTAGACGGAGGCCTCAAGGTCACGGCCCAAGAGAGAGTGAACTCTGAAACGAAGCTGGGCCAGATCAGGGCCTGGTCAGAGCCACATCGAGCATGTCTCAAGGTCAAGGTCAGCACTGAATCAAGCACTGGTTCGTTCCAAGTCTTCCTAGCTTGGTGCATTGCATGTGTATTGCATTGTGTTTACTGATTTTAAACGGCACTGTTTAATGTGAAGCAAGTTAAGTAAGCAAGTCAAAATGTAATGTCCACAAATTATTTGTTAAGAACTTGCCCCAAAGCATTCATACGTGTTGAAATGAACTAAACCTGCAGAATTATGCAACCAAGAGAGAAATACAAGTTTGCTGATGTCTTGTGGAAAGAGACTAGCAAGCTTTGCCTTTTTGGCTGGGTAACTTGCACTGCATTCTAAAGCCAAGCCAAAGGGAATGGGGAAATGTTCCAAACCCTTTAAAATGCGCTGTTCAAGAAAAACATATGCCCATCTGTGGAAGACCAAAAAAAAAGACCATTCGCCCCCTAAGAAGATGACACACTCAGACATCCCATCCAACAGACACACACACACACACACACACACACACACACACATCCCATCCAAAAGACATTCAGCTTGTGCTGAGATGGCAAGTCCAGCGGCGGACAGAACCAGAACTAGAGGGAATTAACAGGACGGTGAGGGATCCTCCCAAACAGTGACCTTCACAATGCCGCCAGCACTAATAGGTCCAATAAGGTCATTATTTGGGCGCTGCATTCTTCACCAGAGGCCTTCTGTTTCTCTCAATGAGCCTACTGTTCCCATCACTAGTTTTAGTGCATCCAGCACCAGCAGTTCTGCCAGTGGTACCGTCAACAGTAAAACAAGAATGACATTTAAGAGACGTTACTTTTGTAGCAGACAGTGTGTCGTAGCGGTCATGGCAGTAGAAGCCATTTCTATTCCATTTTTTTTTGAACTATATAGCACAGGCATCCAAATAGTTACGTGACGTGACGAGCGCTCACAATAACAGTACAAACCATAAATCCGCCCTTCAGTAGCACCGTGAGTGACCCCTGTGCGTTGCCATGACACTCACCTCTCTGCCCTCAGCACCCCACTGAAGTAGGGATGGTCCCACGGCATGAGGTCCTGCACAAGAGCAAATACATCAGTGGTCAGGAACAGCTATTGTATAGAGACAGCAGTGCTACTTATCCAGCCACCGTCTACTCTGTGGGTTTAATGTCTGGATGAAGTGCCATCTCTGACAGTATATTTCAGTTCACTGCAGACTGCCATCTTGCCACTGATATTATTCATCCGACCTCTGACCCCGGCATCCAAGAACAAGACTGAGTAATAAAAGAATGCTCATAAATGAAGACAACAGAGACCTAGCAGCATCAGTCAGTCATGCATCTGATGCCTAACATCAGTAGAGACTCTTGCTCTTTATTAAAAGAGGACTAAAAAACTGTCATCTGAGCGCAGCGATACTTCCTTGCCTCATGCATCTGATATCTAACATCAGTAGATGAAACAGCAGGCAATACCAACATTACACCACAACACAGCTGGACTGTGCAAACCTACTTACCGCATTTCTGGGGTTGAGCTTGGTCTTCATGTCCTTCATCATTGAGAAGTCCTGTGCTGACCTGTCCCCGTCAGTAACACACACAGTAAACACAACATACAAAAACAAACCCTGAACAAAGACCAGCCCTCATCATACGTGAGAAGTTTAAATAAGTTGATGCCAATATATAATATCGGATAAAACATTATTCCTATAATTTCTGTATAATACTGAAATCATAAGTAATGCAGTGGTATATGAACAATGGTCCAGACTATAAGGTCTGCAAATTGTAGTATTTCTTTCACTGTTTTGAACTCATGGCACTGCAATGTGTGCAATAAAGCTTTTTTTAAAAAAAAGTTATTTTATGATTACCCTTACTGCAAATTATGTGTTCTGTACAACTTAGAGGAATGCACTGCCATCTAGTGGCCAAACCAGTCAGCACTAATTCAAAACTGCAGGTTATTCACATGTAGCTACACTCCACAGATTTGACACTAAAAAAAGCACAGATGTTCTAGTCAGTAGAACTCTTTACACAAGATAAACAACACTGCCACCTTACCTGTCTGACAGCTTGTCTGTGAGAAGCTGCAGGAAATTCATGACAGTTTCTGCAAAGCACAAATTATATGTAGTACGGTCAGTTACAATTACAGTTACCAGTAGAGGCAGCAAGCACATTTAATGCATGACCAATATAAGTGTGTCCCTGATATTCAAGCTGCATCATACAAATTGATTTTGTTGTATGAACTATTACTAATGATGTTCTGGAGTTGAAAATACAGTTTGTGATTATGATAAAGGGTTGTTGATTGTTGAGCTAAACAGCCAATCAAATTATACTCTTTCCTTCCATACTTCCGAAGCACTCATTTCATTGGTTGGCATGGTTATGGCTCAGCCCGAGCCTTGTTTGTCGCTTACAGAGCCAGAATTACGTACAAACACTGGAGTTATTTGTTGAGGGCGGATTTGCTGAATTTGAAGTGGAGGGGATAAGAATCAATGGCTTCTCCTTTAAAGCGGTTGTGGCTTACCTGGGCTCTTAGCCATGGTCCCTTTCAGGGCCCTGTGTGCGTACGAGTCATAGCCTACGAGTTTAGCCAGCTCGTGTCTGCACACCAACAGCTCCTCCAATGTGTTCATCAGTTGGGTGTTAGGGTAGAGGAAAATCTTGTAGGCCACCTCGCGAACCTGAGGGGGATTAACACACTCAGCTGAGGCCCAAAGGCAACATGAGGAACAACAGCACAACAAAAGGTTCAAGGAACATACGATAGTGCTGGTTTGAACAACATTGCGTCATTTGACACACTTCTATCCAAAGATATCTAGATTCAAATGCATGCACATCATGACCTCAAGAACACTGCTTCTAAATGTAGGATAGAATAAGCATTTTTGTCTTTGTTTCCAAAAATATATTTTGATCTACAGATTTGTGAATGAAAATAATATGTGTGTGATTATCATATGCATACAACTGAAATGTATGTGAATAGACAAAAACCTGTACTTCTCCATCACAAGAAAACACTGAACTGGTACTGTAGATCCATAGTATTCACAGAAAATGAAGCATAACTTGCTATGGGACAATAAGCGAAGAGAATACCTACCAGGTCATCGGAGGTGTCGGCATGAAACCCACTGACGTGGATGTATTGGCTGTCTTTGAAGAAGTGATGCTGAATGTGGCTGGGTAGTGCATTCCTCTCAATCTTATTCGGCATGTGAGAACCCACAAGAAAGTCATTGTTCAGGTCCAGAAGCTTCACGTTGAGGTTGACCGCTTCCTTGCGCTGTTAAGACAAGGCAACAAAAGGCACACAAACACATAAAGTTTAAGCTAAACATTGACTGATATTTAGCAGGCGTTTTTATCCAAAGCAATAGAAACTTGCAACAGTGGTTTCGGGACTCGAACCCAGATTGACCAATGGTCAGTTGGTGAAATTGCCGCAGCTCCACCAAGCCCACATTAACAACAAAAAGTATATGCTGCCGATATTGACACAATAAGCAGGGTTTCCCACAGAATTGAATTCTATTTGTGGTGGTAGGGTTGCAGAATTAATTTTAATGCAACAGCTTTTAACAAATTAGTGCAGTGTGGTTATGATTCTAACCAGATTTAAGCACAATTTAGTACAACCAGGAAAATCATTGTGTGGTGGTCAATGTTGATATTGTGGTGGGCCGCCACAAATAACTCAATGTATGGGAAACACTGCATTAAGACACATTTACATGGTTAATCAAATACGGACATCCATTAATAAAGTCAAATGTCAAATGTCAAAATAGGTGTAAAGTCAGGGGGATGGGTGAGGGGACACACTTAAGAATTACTCCTACTTACCTTTTTTTCATTGAGGTGGATCCCACTGATCTCAAAGTCAAACATGAACAGCTCTGCCACTCTCCTGGAATGCAAGCCAAGTTCACATTATATGTAATGCTGCATTATTTGCTATGGAGGGCTTCATTGCCACAGCTCAACTGGCAGAACAAGAGGTGTGCTCAAATTTGCCAAACAGGTTAATGTGTTTTCTTTGAACCTGTATATTTGAACGTTTTGTGCAAACACTCCAAATTAATTGATTCAAACAGTAACGGTGTCAACAACAACAACAACAACAACAAAAAAACACTCTAGAGAAAAGGAGAAGCTGTTTTCACACACCTTGTTTCTGGGTCCAAGCTGTTCATTACGTCTTTGTTGTCCAGCAAATTCTTTAAGCTACCGCAGAGCTCCACGTTGGTGTTAAGCCTGTTGGACAACCAGAAGTTGTCAGAACAGACGTCACTCACATTTAAAAATGTGTTAATCTTCATTTAATAAAGAAACATACTTCTCGACCATGGTGCCAATATTAATACAGGTTTTTTCAGCAGCCTCCCGATAAGCTGGATCAGGGTGGGCTACTTTAACAAAGTCAGCCTGAAAGAACAGCACAGCAAATCATTATTACATAAGACATCCTGCTGTTATTAACAGCAATAATTACATAAGTATTACCTATAACCTAAAATCCTTCAGTTACAACTCGTTAACACAATATATGAAGGAAAACAGAAGCATATATGCTACAAAAAACATTTACAGCTAAAATAGGAATAATTTAGCTTAAGAGAACACAAAATATGCAATAACTGCACATTCCGGAGTCTACAGTAAAGGTTGTTTACCAGATCTGCAACTTTACATAGTGTGTCGGAGAGTTGGTCGAATGTTTTCACGGTGATGGCTCCAGGTGGGCTGCGGCAAGCTTGCTCAACCAACTGCTCGGTCTCCCGCAGAGCCCTGTCCTGAACCACCGCAAACCCATCAGGGGAGCTCAGTTCTGGTACACCAAACAGACCCTTGACAAAGAGGCACTGAGTCAGTATGCAAAACATTTTACGTTGTAGAGAAAACATTTGTGGTGCTAACGTTATATTTCTAGCCCATGAACCAAACTGTCCAGCCACATTTAACATTTGATATCTGTGAAAAGTACACTACGAAGTGAAAAGTACACTACGTACGACATTTTTCTCAAATAGGTCGAGTCTTCTCTGTTGCTTGGCATTGAAGGCAGCTCCAACAGGTGACCATGTAGCGACTTTTCTGATCACTGAGGACGCCCCTCTATGTCGCAAAACGGACAGCAATCGTTTGCAAGATGACATTGCGAGTGTGCTTAGGCTGTTTTCGGTGGAAAGTACAATACATACAGTTTTAGAAATAACATATACATAATTATACTAAGTAATTAATTTAACCTTGCCCTTTGATGTTAACCGCTAACTAGCTGTTAGATGGATATCATTAACTTACAGCCAATGTAGCTCCTAGCTCTGTCCGTTAACGTTAGCCAAACGCAGGAATTCCAAGTATTTCACAACACAAAACAAGCCGAGCAAACCATTTACCGGAGTATATTATTACCGTTAAAACATCAAAATCGTTCAAAACTGGCTGTCGTTTCTTACCAACACAGCTACAACATTCACATGGCTAGTAAAGATTATGGCGGTCGCTGAATGATGACATCACACTAACCATCTTGTGACATCTTCTCCTAGGGCAGTCGAGGGAGCAGTGCTCTTCTCTTGCCGTTATAAATAAATACATTTCCTAAAATTTGATACATATCTTAGATTTGCTAAGTACATTTTTTTCCCCCCTTGCATTCCTGTATTTTTATTTATTTTACTATTTGCCAATATGACAAGTCTTCAGTTGCAATGACCTGAGATTTGCATTGCAAACAGGATAGGCTGACAGATCATTAAGTTACTTGCACTATGTCATTGTTTACAGTTAAACATTCCCTGTAATTTTGCTTCATGAACACAACCAGTCACACAGATCTTAGCTATGAACTATCATTTATTTTAATAAGAAAAGTTCAAAATCAAACATCTCTGATTCTGTTGGTAAAAGTGCTGGCTATAAGATAACAGTGATCAAAAAACGTCCTCACAGAAAACCCCTCTTGTACAAGGACACACATGCATTCGCAGGAACACACACAAACAAACCACTGAGTAACTGCAAGTAACAGGTGCATTCTTCAAAATCTGTCAAGGACCTTAATACTGAAGCTACAAAAACGCAGAACATTAGAACTTCTTGCCAATGAGAAATCGTTTCATTTTCAAACAATTACTGATTTCTCAATCAATAGTTCCTGATTCAGATTTTAGTGACCGTTCAGAATTTCCCATGCAAGACATCATCATCGTATGGACCTCCCACGTGCACCACCTTACTCTCTAGCTGACATCTTCTCTTTTATCTCTTTATCTCAGCTTGGAGCCTTACTTTTCCTCCTCCTCTTTCTCCGATCCCTGCAATGTCAGACCAAGTCGAGACTTGCTCCCCACCTCCTCTTCTTCCTCCACCTCCTCTTCTTCCTCCTCCTCCTCCTCCTCCTCCGTAGGGCTGGAGGAACCACATTTCTGACTGAGTTTCTGCGACATGTGGTTTGCCTTCAGGCGAGTCTTGCTCCTTACCTCCTCTTCCTCATCGTCACCCTCAGAGCTAGAGCAAATATATTTCTGTGACCTGTAGCTTCCCCTCTGGCCAAGTCGAGTCTTGGTCTTCTTCTCTCCCTCAAAGAGAAACCTCCCTATGTGCTCCCTGAGGGAACCTCTCGATGGTGCCACCTTTTTTGTTTTCCGTGCATGGAATTCTTCGCGATCACTCCCAGTCTCGGAAAGCTCCCGTGCTTTTTGTTTCTTGCCACAGCGTCTTTGGTCTGATTCGGAAGCTATGGCGCGTTTCTGTTTGGCTCCATGCCTTTGGTCACCGATCAAGCCTTTCCCACTTTTCGAGTGACAACCTTCCAGGTCTCCTTCAGAGTCATCGAGCGCATACTTCTTCTTAGGGGATGGCCTCCGTTGTAGTTTTCGGCAGAACAAGTGTTTCCCTTCCCTGGCAGCCTCTTTGCACTTGTTGTGTCTCCGTGAAGTGCATCTAGTAGACTCTAGTAAAGTCAATAATCATTCAACATTGATAAGTAATTAGATAAATAATTGAATATTGGAAGGAGTTTGCTCCCAAAACATGGCAATACTGTAGTACCCACCGTTTCGTCCCTTAGAGACACACTTCTTTATTGGTTGGTGGCTCCCTCCTTTTCTCTCTCCGTTCCAACGTGATGAGGAGACACCGCTCTCCATCCTGCCCTCACTCCTCTCTCCTCCAGATGCCATCTCTTCATGTTCACTTTTAACTGCGCGAGAACAGCAGAGTCAACACAATATACTGGCATCTTGATTATGTAACACAACAAAATCGGCATAGAAAGATAGATAGATAGATACTTTATTGATCCCCAAGGGGAAATTTAAGGTCTCAGTAGCATACATACATCACACACAACAGGCATTGCTATATGAACACAATTCCAGAGGTATATCTTGTCTGTAATGATTAAGACAATGTTCCTACCCCTTTGCAAGTGGTTACCCATTTGGATCCGAGTGGGTCCGCAGGACCGTGGCCTGTCTCTCCAGACATTTTGTTGACACAAAGGTGAAATATCATCCCAGTCGCTCTGACTCACTTCACTCTTGCTCTCTAACAACGGACAGCAAAACAATATTTAACATTTCAGCTCTTTTGTGTTGTGGAGTTGCTTGTGGAAGCTATGTGGAATTCTGTAGGTTACAAGTTGTCTTGAACACAGCCAAAATATTGCATTAAATACAGCAAACACAATGTGGTCTTACAAGAGAGCCAGCCTGGCGCTAGTTGGCTTGCAAGGTAACTTCAGTGGATATCTTGACAACACAGAGCTTAGATGTTTTTAATGTTAATCAAAACTGTTTCTTCACATTCTCTTGCTTTTTCTAGGTCATTTTTGGATGCCATCAAACAAACAAGAAAAAAACACATACTGTAGCACCTTTCAACATCTGTAAGTAACGTGTTTTGTTTGTAATACTGTTGTTAAACGAGAAAACACTCTATATTACAAGCTTTATTTGTTGTATTTGTAACTTCAGAGGTACAGTCTCATTTGTGATGATTACGACAACTCTTACCCTTTCTCAAGCAATTGCCAACTTTGAGCCGAGTAGGCTGGCTGGACCGCCATTTGTCTCTCCGAACATGTTGTTGACACAAAGGTGAAAGGTCATCCCAGTCGCTCAGGCTCACTTCAGTCTCGCTCTCTAATACTGGGCAGCAAAACAATATTTAACATTTTGGCTTCTTTGCTTTACTTAACTCTTGGAGTCTGAAAAACGGCACACTAGAGAAGAGAACAAATATTAAGATGATACCTCAATCTCATTACCACCAAGTGAGCAAGGTATCTATTTGAGAACTATTATAACTATATGACATATGAATTTTTGAGTTGAGAAGAGCATCCATCATTCTTCTTCACTAGTTAGACCCCAGTGCACCCCTTTCAACTGGTGTATTGTGCTGTTTGAGGAAATAAATTACTTTCGAAGTTCAGACAAGTTTCTTCTTTTCACTCTGCCTGCAACAGGCAGTTGAAGGAAAGAAAAGCCAGAACCATTTGGTCCACGTTTTCCCCAAGTTGTTTCCTTGGGTTAAGGAGACACCTACTCAAAGACACCTGCTCCTCATCATCGGATGAGGACATGGGGGTGGGGGACCTGCGTTGTCCGTGTCGCCGGCGCGTTCTCGTGCAGTTCCTCTCCGCTGCAGTCACTTTGGCTGAGGTAGATTTGGTTGAAGATTTCACCACCACTTTTTCCGGAGCTTTCAGAGCAGGCCTTTTCTGGTTGCTGCGCAGGCAAGGCAGAGAGGGGGGTTGCTCACACACTAATGAAGGGCCAAGTGTGTGAGTGTGTGAGTGTGTGTGTGTGTGTGTGTGTGTGTGTGTGTGCCTGTGTCTGAGCTTTCACAGTAGCCCTTTCCTGGCCAAAAGCAGACCAAGGAGATTCCTTATACTGAGAATGAACAGATTTACATTTTTTGCAGCTGTTTACTTTTTGCAGCTGTTTACTACAGTGAAAACAAAGCATGATATGACTGTCATGAAATGCCATTAATCTTGTCTTTGTCTTACAGCCAGTTTCCCTTTCCTAGATCCTAGTCCTGACTTGAATGCACATTGAGCTAACCCTTAATGCATTCTGCACACTGGTACTTCACAGATCAAAATGATCTGGTCTGAGTAAAGTGACAGAGTTTAGGGAACCTGGTGGTGCTTTTCACTGCCGTCCTGTAATCGGATATGATGTTCCAGATGTGCTCCTCGAAGTGCTCAGACAGACGCATAGTCGTTTTGTACATCTAAAGAAAGTGGAGGAAATGGATTCAGTTCAAATTAAGTTAAAATAAAACTAAAAGAAATCATCTCCATCGTCATCATCACCATCATCATCATAATCGATACTTGATTTGAATTGAATTGATTCAATTAACTAGATAATTAAATTGATATTGCATTATTTACAAATGTTTCACACACACTGCAAAGCAAACCTTTGAACGTTTGTTCGGGCAGTAGGCTTTTGCATAGCCAAAAATCAGCTGAACATCTTTATAAAGCTCAATAGGATTCTTGTATTCATCCTGCTCTAGCGTGCGCCGTACAGTCACGAAATCCCCTGGTGGGTCAAAGATGTCATCGTCCTAAAAACAAAAGGGTGACACAATTTCAACGATAAATCAAGACTGATCTTGCAAGTTATGGATTGCATGAAAATTTGGGCAAACAGGGTATTGCGCCAACGGCTCCAGGCCTGGCGGGTTCGTTAGTTACAATAGTGTGTCAGTCCTTCAATCAAGAATGAACTCGCACACCAATGTTGCCGATGCAAAAGAATAGATTTTTAATCCATAAAGTGGTGGAAAGTGCAATGTGCTACCAAAGTGCAAAACATTTTCGATCCCATTCAGACCATCATCTACCAAAGTGCAAAACATTTTTTTTTTTTTTCAAGATCCCATTCAGACCATCATCAGTGCAAATAGTCGATCAAAAAATAGGAGAAACACCCTTAAATAAATTTGACTATACACTATACAGTATATTATACAGTCGCCTAGTTCAAAACAACGTAGATTAAGTTTCTGCCACTCAATCAACCTATTAGTTTCAGGTTGAATGAATGGGGGCTCCATGTTTAATGACATTAGCAGAAACGTTTGTTTTCTTTTTTTCAAATCACCTGCGCAGCAAATTATCTGTCCCTATCTACTGCACTTTATGTTGCCCCATATTTCGAGAAATGCTGAATAGACCACAACCAATTTCCCAATTAATGCAGACAAATGAGGATCTGACAGTTCTTCCAGAACTTCGTGCCAGACATAATTTCACTGAGCATTTGCATGTAGGCAATTTATATTCACAATACTTGGGCCTACTAAAAGAAATATTATTTTATTGCATTTGTATTGGTTGTTTAGAGTAAAAAAAACAATCGGTCGGTATTAACGACCGGCAAGTCGGTCGGAAACCCCCATTAATGCACAAATAGGCTGACACCAGACATAATTTCACTGCAACTTCCAGTAACTATATGCATGTGACAATAAACTTCCTTGTATCCTTGTATCCTTGTATCCTTGTATCCTTGTCCACCTAATTGGTGGTTGACATGCAACATACATACAGAGATATGCAATGTGTGGTGAGAAGTATAAAATAAAAAAGTATAACAGAAGGGAAATAATGAAGAAAATAATATGACTGCACCCCTGTTTATGGCTCCAATGATACTCCATAATCACGTTCGCAGACGACACCACAGTGGTGGGCCTGATCAGAGATGAGGATGAAACAGCATATAGGGATGAGGTTCAGCACTTAGCTATGTGGTGTAAAAATAATAACCTGGCACTCAACACCCAGAAGACCAAGGAGATCATTGTGGACAAGAGGGCCAAAAGCAAGGCACACACACCCCTCCATAATTAATTAATCTCTATCATCTACATAACTGCACAGAATACTGTACTCAACCTGCACTTTGGTATTTAATGCTTCTTTGCACTTCTGGTTGGATGTCAACTGCATTTCATTGGTTCTGTACATGTACTCTGCTAAATGACAGTAAAGTTGAATCTAATCTAATCTAGTCTGATCTATTAATAAATCATGCTGGAAACTATAGGGAATGCAGACATGGAATATTCATCAAATTCACCAAGTCACCATAATAATGGTGATATACACAATATATATATATCAATCTTTAAACTCAAATCCATATATAATATTGTGCTAAAATGATATTATTTTCTATGGTTAAAAAACATTATATCCTATACACTTAACATACAAGTCATCACTAGAGATCAACCATGTATAACAGGATAATAACATCGACTAATTCATTGGAAACTGCACCACACATACGGTACATCTCTAGCCACAACAGCTCCTCTCTGGCCTGAGCTACTTCACAGTATGGTATTGTCTTCACGGTATGGTATTGTATTTACAGTATGGTATTGTATTTATGGTATGGTATTGTATTTACAGTATGGTATTGTATTTATGGTATGGTATTGTATTTACGGTATGGTATTGTATTTATGGTATGGTATTGTATTTACGGTATGGTATTGTATTTACGGTATGGTATTGTATTTACAGTATGGTATTGTATTTATGGTATGGTATTGTGTTTACGGTATGGTATTGTATTTATGGTATGGTATTGTCTGCAGAAGTGGGGTTCTTACAGTGTCTGAGTCCTGGTTCGCAGTCTGACGGAAATGCATGGAGTCCTCAGACTCTAATATGTCTTCCAGCAGACGTCTACACTGCTTCTTCCAAGCCTCAGGGGCAGGTATAGGTTCAGGCTCTACTCCCAGCTAGACAAACATAGAGACCAAAAACAATCAGACAAACACACCAAAAAGTGGAGCATTTGGGACTAGTTTGTCAAGACAGGCTCTTTTGAAATTACCTTACAAGTGCAGTCGGTGATTGCGCAGGAAGTAATATTTGTTTGTGTTTATATTTAAATTTATTCGCAGACATTTTGTCCAAAACAACGTACATTACATTCTAACCAAGGACCAAATGAAACACGCCAGGGAGGTACCTCACCCCTACCTTCAGTATTCCCAGAGAAGCTTTCGCTATTCTTTGGGGGACAGTCTGCCACCACTTTGTTTTCGTCTGGGCTGCCTACAGAGACTGATTTTTTTGTTTTTTTACAGTGTACTTACAGAATGAATGGTCAGCTAGCAGTCGTGAGGAGATGATTGCTGAATGTGATAAAAAATGTTATGGGCTTGAAATTGCGTACAATCGCTGACTGCACCTTTAAGAGAGCAAGATATAAAAGTACCTGACGCAAACCAGGTCCACAGGATGTTCCAGGCACTTCAGCATTCAAGTCCTGCAGACAAACAGCAAATCGCACATGTTTAACGAAGGTGCCCTCCCAATTCTCCCCATATGCTAGGCCCTGCCCCTCCATTTTGTGTGTTACTGTGTAGGGGTAGAGTGTAGTGGGTGATTTACCCCTCTAAAAGACCCTCCACTCCACACAAAGCATTGTTTTGAAAGAGATTTGAACTTGACTTTTTCTGCACTTCCATGTTCATTCAATATCAGTGCAGGTGGCCCATGAGAGGAAAGTATCAACATTACTGTACAGTTGCACTCAAATATAGACCCTTTCAAGATAGTTCCATTATCAGCATCATAGTTGGCCCCACAGGACTTCCTTTTTAACATTACATATGTTATCTTAATGCAGAGGAAGTAGATTGGGGCCCAAATAGAACGTTCAAGAATTGTTTTTGTTTTTATTGTTGAAACGGTCTATATTTGGTGCCCATCTAAGGTATCATTGTACTTACATTACTCGTCGCTTTCTGTTCGAGGAAGGTATCTATTTTCTCTACAATATTCTCCAGTGCGTTATAGAGATCTATGCCAATACACTCCGGTTTGGTTTGTCTGAAAGATAGAAATGAATCTGTCAAAAATCAGACATTAACAGAGGTATAGGTGTGTGCGCATGTGTGTGCGTGTGTGTGTGCGTGCTTGTATGTGTTGTGTGTTTTCAAAGCGGCTCTTTTCTAGCTGATGAAGAGACAAAAGCAAGAAAAGGTTCATATACAGAGCTCTTAAAGGAGAAATCCGGAGATTTATCTCATAGATCTCCATTTCTCGAGGTCACCAAGTACTGTCGGGTATGAAAAAAACAAAAAAACAATCTAGCTAGTTGCTAGTTCCAACAGCTAAAGCAGTCAGGCAGCTACAGGGCTACAGTCTGGGGGCATGAACATGGGGGCTCACGTACATGCCCCCAGAGTTTAGTGCTGTAGCTGCCTGTCAGAAGTGTTTTGCTTCATACCGACTGTACTAGGTGACCTCGAGAAACGGAGATTTATGTGAAAAATCTCCATTCTCCTTATTCTTCCTATATTTTTCAGGAATTAGTTTTTTTTGCATTTTTTTGCTGAACTGACGTCAAAACAAATGACAGAAGCCCTCTAGAGCTGTGTGGCGTCTGTAGACCATCACCCATATCTCATAATGTTGATGAAAATTAGAAAAAAATAAAAATCCAGCATCCTGATCATGTAGAAGAACCAACATAGGATGACCCCCTCTACCTTGTATAAATAAGCAAATCGGACTAGTGTTTTTCAAAAGTTATGTGAGCAGACGCAAGCAAACACAGACAGCCAAACCTGATTACAATACCCAATACCTCCCAAGTTTTCATGGAGGATACTAGACCTCCACAGATCAAAGTGATATACAGTAACTAAATCTCTTCGGTGTTCTGAGGAAAATCAGAGTTAGGGAACCTGCTAGACTGCACTCTCTCCTCAGGCAGCAGAGCCCACTTAATGGATCCGTGGTTGGGTGTCGGAGGCTCCTGGCATTGCTGTCTCTTGTGGAAGGCCTGGCTGTCATGCAGCGTCTCACTGCTTTTCAATGCCGCCTTGTAATCAGATACGATCTCTCTGATGCGTTCCTCAAAAAACGCAGACAGACGCACACTTGTTCTGTTCATCTGAGGAGAGAAGGGGAGAGGCGAAGTGGATTTTTCATCATCATTAACACTTCATTTATTGCACAATGTCTCTGAAATTAACAGATGCATTGAAAAGCAAACCTTTGTGCGTTTGTTTGGCGAGTAGGCTTTTGCATAGACAAAGATTAGCTGAACATCTTTGCAAAGCTCGATAGGATTCTCGTATCCATCCTGCTCTAGAGTACGCCGTACAGTCCCAAAATCCATTGGTGGGTCAAAAGCCTCTGCATTGTACTGAGAGGAGTGAAAGTCACACGATCATGAGTGCCACAGTTTCAATGTCAAATCAAAATTAATTGATACCTTAATCTCAAATCCAAATAACATGATATTCAGATAACAGGTTATTATTTTGAATGTCAAAAATAAATGACATTTAAGATACAAGTTTGTTATGACCAATGCATTACAGGATAAGAACATCGATTAATTTATTGGAAACTGCACCACACATACTGTACATAGCCACATCAGTTCCTCTCTGGCCTAAGTATAAGTAAGTAATATATATACTCTTTTGATCCTGTGAGGGAAATTTGTTCTCTGCATTTATCCCAATCCGTAAATTTATAGAAACACACTCAGCACACAGTGAGGTGAAGCACACACTAATCCCGACACAGTGAGCTGCCTGCTACAACAGCGGAGCAGTGAGGGGTTAGGTGCCTTGCTCAAGGGCACTTCATACTGGTCGGGGCTCGAACCGGCAACCCTCCGGTTACAAGTCCAAAGCGCTAACCAGTAGGCCACGGCTGGCCTGAGTTACTTCACAGTATGGTATTGTCTGCAGTTCTGTAGCTGGAGTTCTTACAGAGACTGAGTCCTGCTTCACAGGCTGACGGAAAGGCTTAGAATCCTCAGACTCGACTATGTCATCGAGCAGACGTCTACACTGCTTCTTCCAAGCCTGAGGGCCAAGCGTAGGTGCAGGCTCTGCACCTGGCTAGACAAACACCCAAAACAATAACATAAAATTCACACAAACACACCAAATATCTGAGTTAGGTCAGTGAAAGGTGCTTTCAAAAAGTGAAGGGACTGCCAATGCCAAATTACAGAGAAAAAATAGTACCATACATCAAAATGATTTTGTTTGTTTGTTTTTTGCAGTTACCTCGGTTACATTGTTAGAGTACTCCATGATGTCCTTCAGTGTACTACAGATCTCTGTGATGTCAGTGCTCTCTGGCTTACTGGTAGGGGAATAATTAAAAATATAGATGCATTTCCATAAGAAAACGGAAGTATAAATGAATTCTCATTGACAGTAGATGCTCTCTAAATTAATAGTTATAATTATCCAGTACCTTTTTATTTAATACCCATGTTAAAGCTACTTGTCTGAACTGATTCGGTGCTTTCTGAGGCACCAGAATAATTTGAGCGCTTATCCATAATGATGGATGACACAAAATACTAGTAACGTATCATGCAATGCAAAATGTATGGGCAAAATTATATATAACTATATATTTGGCTGATAGTTAACTTAGCTAGTCATTGCTAGCAGAAGTTGAAGCGTGCAATAGCAGATTTTAGAGGTATGCCTATCTCGAAGTAAATGCATTGCTTGTGAGAAAGCGCAAAGCGAGGATACAGGCAGTAGGGACTTACAAACGTTACTTTGTCAAAACCAGCCGAAGTTAATAGAATAAAGGTCGTCCTAACTAGCTGTCATTAAACGCGTGGATACATTTATTAACGTATAAGCTAGTTCCGGCCTCTCACCTGAAAAATACTGATTTCCTTCCAGTGGCTATAACGGATTTCAACTTTCAACCAATATTAAACATTGAAAAGCCAAAACAGGCTCGCGTGAACGAATATGTATTACATGCTAAACACTCTTATGTAACCTATAACCACTCAGGTCAGTTCATCTCCATCAGTTCCATACTGTTGCTCATTTTGTGACACTAATGCGCCTGCGTTTTCCAGTGTTTACAGATGGCCTACCACAGTCTGAATTGTGGTACTACTTGTGTTTGATTTGTTGGATTATACAGTTGTCCATTTTTTTTTTTTTACCCCGTCAATTATTCGTCAACGATTCCAGGCTCACCGAAACACCGGGGAACATGAAACGTATGGGTTTGTAGACTTATGGGTATGTAGACTTTTAGGGGAAAAGTGTTCCGGGGCCACACACCCATTAAAAGTAGGCACACACTTTCCACAATCAAGTAAAAGTACAAGTGATTCAACTTCTTTACTCACATAAAAGTAAGTACATTCTAAGTTTTTTTCCTGTACGCCTATGAAATCAATCTTATACTAAACACTTTTTAACAAAAATACTTCTATGGATGGATTCACCCCTAAATGTATTAGGCTATGTAACACATTATTGATTATTGAAAATAACTAATTAGATTTACACTGTAAAATAGGTCACTTTTTTACTTTTTAAAGGTCCCCCTCTACGTGACCAGACCTCATCAGCCAAGTACTATAGACATGTAAATGTGAATAAGGTTTATAGGCAAGTATACTTGTATACAAGAAATTTGTGTTCTGCATTTTACCCATCTGGGGGTATACAACACACTCACACACAGTTTACACCATTTCAAACACACACACACACCCCTGGAGCAGTGGGCAGCCTTAATCCTGGCACCCGGGGAGCAGTTGGGGGTTAGGTGCCTTGCTCAAGGGCACCTCATTTGTGGATGTGGATGTGGATGTGGGAGAGCGTTGTTCTATCACTCCCCCCAACCAGCCCGGGATCAAACTGGATACCCTTCGGTCACAAGTCCGATTCCCTAACCAGTAGACCACGGATGCTATGCTCATATATGCCAAAACCTGTACATTTATAATCTGCTAATGCAGATTTCCCCATTTGCAGTTTGCTTATAGAGCGGTTACCTCCAAAAATACCATGTCATAGAATTTTGCCATTATTTTGATTTTGATCATGATAGATAAATATCATGTTTAGAAATTTTTTTTAGAAATTCCTAATTTCACAATTTTTGAGAATTCCTAGAGCCAATTCAGTAATGTTTGCTTGTAAAACACTAACAATAAACCCTCAAGATCCTGGGGGGACATGTTGGCTCCATGATCATGATCATTATTCTGCCCCAAACTATGTTTAAATAATAGAAATTAGACTTTGTATAATGGAGGTCGTATAATGTTTGGGGACGTTTCTGATCAATCTGCCTGCAAGAAACTGCAGAACCGGTCTTGTCCTGTGAAATGTGTTATATTAAAGTGTTGGTAATAAGAAAAGGACATTTATCAAAAATGTGATTACATAAATGTGTTCATAACACCCAACCTGAACAAGGATACACTCTCTCTGGCGGCACACACACACACACACACACACACACACAATTGAGTAACTCAAGTGGCAATTAACGGTTGTATCCAGTCAAAATCTGACAAGGAGTTTAATACTGAAAATACATAAACACAAAACACTAGAACTTCTTCCCAATATGAGAAATCACTGCATTTTGCAATAAGTACTACTGATCTCCTGTACTTCGCAAATGGGTACCAATTAATTTGATTATGGCAAGACAATGCATCCAAAGGAGAGGGAGGAATAATGCTCGACTGAAACAATTTAAATATGCCAAACTTTTGCTACATAATGGAAAAAGAAAATTTGCACATTAAGGTCATTTGACAATCAAAAATGTCAACTAGAAAGAACAAAAAGTAAATTGTACACAATAAAAAAAAATACCAAAAGAGAAAACAATAACAGTAGGGGAGAAGGTAAGGACTCAAATTTGTACATTTTGGCTCATACAAATTATTCAATACCACAAATACCATGGATACCAAAGCGTTTTCACAAAAGGAGTGTTGAAAATGGGTGACATGTTTATTTCAGTTTTTTTGAGTGTGCTTCAACTGCAAACCGCCATATCTGAAATCATTTCATATAATGCTACTCTACTCTCTTCAGCATTTAACAAAAATATGGGACAAAAATTGCAAGTTTGAGACTATGGTAAACGTAGTTGACCCCTGAGTTTCTATTCTGCTAGAGCTAGTGTAGGAAAAACACCTCAGTACAGTGTGCATCATAGTGCAAGCCAGCAACATATGCTTGATTAGAGTGGAGGTATATTAAGATAGCACCCAAAGCACCCCACCCCCACCCCCGAACGTGTTTGTGTATGCGTGTTATTGTTATTTTTCTTTACTTCCCCACTTTTGCTGGCCAAACGGAAAAAAAATAATGAATCACAAGTCACTGAAGCAGAATGGCACTGGTTTGCCCAAACCAAAAACCAGCAGTTCTATAAATCTTTTTTTCATAGAAAATATAAATATCCCTGAATTAAAACAGATTCACAGTATTTGCTCTGTGTTAACTCCAGTGCTGCTACCAATTCATTTTTTTTCCCTTCCCTGGACATCAAGTTGTCTTCAAGGTCTCCAGTTAGTGTCTATTTATTTCTTTCATTTATTACCTCGTCCTCCTTCCTGGTCGGCTGAATGCTGGCTGGCTTGAACCCATTCATTCACTATCATTGTAGGTCACAGTTCTCTTTCCACGGTACCTGGTCCGGATTTTTGTGGCCCTTTCGGGTTTCCCGTAATCACTGTCTGCATCCGAGTCACTGCCTCTCCTGTGGGACCTCCTCTTGCTCTCTGGCTGTCGTCTCCCCGTTCGCCTTTTAGAGGTGCTCACCTCGGAGCCTGACTCTTCTTCTTCCTCCACCTCCTCTTCACTCTCGGGGCTGGAGACACCACATTTCCGTTTGAGTTTCTGGCCATGTCGAGACTTGCGCCTCTCCTCCTCTTCCTCCTCAGAGAGCAACCTCCTTTTGAGCTCCTTCAGGGAACCTCTGGATGATGTCGACTTTGACGTTTTCTGTTTGTGGTAATCTTCATCATCATTCTCGCTCTCTGACTGGTCCCTCGATTTCCGTCTCTTGCCGTGGCTTCTGTGGTCTTCTCCTGAGTCTTCTGAGCCTCTGTTGCGTTTCCGTTTGGCTCGATGCTTTGACTCACTGGTCAAGCCCTTATCGTTCCTCGAGTGACCTGCTTCCAGGTCATCCTCGGAGTCGTCGGTTACATACTTCTTAGGTAGTGCCCTCAGTCGTCGTTTTCGGCTGGACAAGTGTTTCTCTTCCCGGTCAGACTCTTCGCTCTTGCTGTGGGACCAGTCCTCGGAGGAAGAGGAGGAGCTTTGCTTTTTCTTATGGCTTTTTCTTGGCTCGCTTTCAGAGAGGGACTCATCTGCTCTCCTACTGGATTTCCCAAGATGCCTTCTGGAGTCGCATCTTCTGGATCTATTCTTGCTTAATGAAGACTGCTCCTTACTGGTTCCATCCTCTTCCGTGGTCTGCCTCTGTTGGCTCTCTCCTTCTGCCTCTTCTGAGGACTCTTCTCCCTCTTCGTCCTCCTCCTCTTCCACCTCTTCTAATTCTTCCTCCTCCTCCTCCTCTTCCTCTTCCTCCTCATCAGAGATTATTTTCTTTTTCTGCAATCCTCCTTTCCTGGGAACGTCGCTAAGGTCTTCAGATTTGTGCGCAGGTGTTGAGCTTGCAGCAACAGCAGCAGCAGCAGCAGCACCAGAAGGTTTCTTGGTGGTATGTGTGTCTGAGGCAGATGTTTGTTCTCGTTTTACAGAGGTGGCTTTACTCCTTCCGTGTTTGTCTTGATGCTCCTTTTTCCATTTGGCATGATGCTTTGAGTCACTGGTCAAGCCCTTGCCATTCCTTGAGTGACCGCCTTCTTCAGAGAGGTGGTCTTCTTCCGAGTCGTCAGCAATATACTTCTTCTTAGGCAGTGCTCTCAGTTGTGGTTTTCGACTGGAACTGCTTTCCTCTTCCCCGTCAGACCATTCATCTGACGAAGCACCTTGCTTCTTCTTGACGCTTTTTCTTGGCCTCTCCCCTTCATCATACTCCTCTTCCTCCTTTTCCTCCTCCTCTTCTACACTTTCAGATGGGGACTCTTGTAAACTCCTTGAGAACTCCCGATTCTTGCTGGACTCATGTCCCCTTGATCCGTTTCTGCTTCGTGATGACCTCTTTTTACTGGCTCCATCCTCCTCAGTGGTGTTGCTCTCTTGGGTCTCATCTTCATCTTCTTCATCTGACGGTTCCCCGTCAGCTTCCTCTTCGTCGTCTGACATGATTTTCTTTTTCCGCGTCTTACTCTTCCTGGGAACGCTGCTGAGGTCGTCAGACCCTTGAGTGCATGGTGAGGCAGCGGCATTCGAAGGTGTCTTGGTGGCATGTGTGCGTGAGGCAGATGTTTGTTCTTGGCTTCTTGAAGTGGCTTCGGCCTCTCTGCTCATCTTCCGTCCATTTTGGTGAGGGTGCTTCTGGAATTTTGCATCTCTGACCTCTTCGTAGTCATCACACTCCTCTTCCTCAGAGGTTTTGGGGGCTCCCTGCTGTTGTCTGCTTCTGGAAGGGGCTTCCTCTTCAGCCTCGCTGGTGTTCAGATTTTTTATTTTGCTGGCGGCAGCAGCTGCCGTCCTTCTAGTTAACTTCCGACGAACGATGAGACTGTCCTCGTCTTCCTCCAAACTGTCTCCGGGACTAGCCTCTCCGTCGGAGTTCTCCTCACTCTTTACCTGATGCTTACTACTGTGGCCATTCAGGTGTGATTGACGGTCTAAACAACAGGAAGGGAAAATAAAGCATTGGTTGGAAAATAATCAAGTAAATAGTCAACAATTAAATAAAATGATGATTAAAAATAATTGAATATTGAGAGTTCATTCCCAAAACATGGCAATAACGTAGTACTCACCATGGCGTCCCTTGGAGGCACTTTTCCTCATTGGTCGAAGGCACCTTCCTTTGCGCTCTCCGTTCCGACGTGATGAGTCACCACTCTCCTTACTGCCCTCCTCCTCCTCCTCCTCCTCCTCCTCCTCACTCCCAGACTCTTCATTCTCACTTTCACCTAAAGGTTGCAGCATGGAGGATCAATACAAAACACAGGCTACTCATTTATATATATATATTACTTTTTCATAAAGTGCTCATCTTTATTGTTCACATGTGCCAAAAACAACCTCAAGCTAAATTTAAAAGCTGGAAAAAAATAAATAACTAAGAGCTAGTGAGTAAATGTGTGATACCAAATAGTTGAATATTCATTTCAGTAAGTGTTGTGTTATTAAGAAGATTCAGTTGCAGAGCTACATACTCTGTGAAGGTTTCTGGCCCTCCGACTCCGAGCTGCTGTGCAGTACTGCTTTGCGCTTGCTGGAGCGAGACCCCTGGTTCCTGCTTGACCTCCTACTGTCCTCCGGCTCCTCTTCGTCATCCTCCTCCTCTTCAGAGGCATCAAGCATCTTAAACCTAGTGGCGGCAGCCCGAGCGGTCTTCCTCGTCTTGGGTCTGCGTGATATTGACTCATCATCATCCTCATCGTCGCAATAATCATCATCCTTCTCGTCTTCCTCCTCGTCTTTGGTGAAGATGTCGGACTCCTGAGAGGTCTGGCGGGCGATGTGATTTAAACGCCTTCGTCTCTCCAGGCGCGAAGCCCTGTCATCGCCATTCATTTGAGCGTGGGTTTCTACGGAAAACAAAGAGAAAGAAAAAGCCCACACATGAACAACTGGCTGTTAGTGGTCAGCTCCCCTAGTTACCCCAACTCCCCTAATTACCCTCAATACACCTCAATTATCCCACAATTCGCACATAGCCACATAACCTAATCATACTTTCTGTCTTTGTTGGTTAAAATAAAATAGAACTGAGCAGGGCTTAAAGAAAGAACAAATTCTGTGCCTGAAGTTATCAGAAACTTTCGACGCTGTTATACATCTGTTACGTGTTAATGATGATCCATTTTCAAATAGCCTGGCCCGCCTGAGAACTTTAAGGCCTGTAAAGGGCCCCACGCATTGGCGCCAACATGAGTATAGCACACTCCGCTCCCGAAATTTGATTACATTAGATTCCATTATTTTCAATACAACTCCGCACACCAGTGTTGCACTTTGCCGCCACCACTGATGGATTACGATTCAGTTATATTTTGTCGGAACTGCTCAAGTAAAATCCATTGTTTATTCAATCCTGCTTGGCAGTTAAAATTTTCAGCGCTGACGTGCTTGGCAAGTGACAGCACACTCATGTTGGCGCTTATTTGCAGAGTGCTTAAGTGCTCACCTGGTCTCCTCCGGTCCAAGGCCTCTGCGTGTTTCCTTCTGAGCCTGGTGCTTCTGCTGGGGTAACTCCTGGCAGACAAGCCCTCGTTCTCACTCTCACTCTCTGGCACTGAACACAGAGACAATACATCACATTTTAGCAGCTTAGGGTGGTCATTTGTTTCTCTGCAGTTCGTGTAGTCATTTGTTGTTAGTCATGAAGAATATTGGTGAATTTCAATATCGTACTCTCTTTGTCTCGGCCAAAGGAGTTGGCTGAGACCGGATGTTTTATTTATAAACAGGATGTTTATTTTAAGAAAACAGAGTGTTTCTACCTATAACTCCAAAAGGTTTATTAATTAACTGTTCTCCCCCCACAAGCAACATTTACATTACAGTAATTTCCTGTGTATTAGTCACATTGTGTATAAGCCACAGGACAGTGTTTTATGCAAGGTAAGAGAAACAAAACCAAACATAACCTCATAGCTGAAGAAATTTAGCAAAATCAATGAATAAGCCACGGCTAATAGTTGGGAAATTACGGTTAGAAGGGTTACTTCGGGGGCATCTCTTCCACTATTTGCTCCTCATCCGACCCCAGACAGATATGTAGATTCTGACACTATATCTGACGACTGTCTTCTCTGGCTCAGTGCTTTTTGTTACCCTGGCTTACGTTAGTAACATTGAATGCTGAATGCTGTGTGTGGGTACTCTGCTGTAACATCCAGAATAAAGAACTATCGCCCGCTCTATACAGTAGCTAGCATGATTGGATTTAAAATCTAATGTTAATCAACTCATTTGGAATTAAGACGACTACTTTTACATGCATTCTTCAGTCATGACTATAGTCACAGTCAGTGATTAATCATGGAGTCATTTGTTACTCATTCTTTATCAATGATCTATGTGAGACGCTTATTGTTTGCTCTACCTAAGATAGCTTTGCAAGACAGCAACTTGGGCTATAATCTTTAACTCCAGAGTCATACTCTAACTGTGTATTGTAACTCCAGAGGCATGTATTATTTGTGATGATTTAAGGCCCATTCACACCAAGAACGATAACGATGACTATAAATAAATAAATAAATAAATAAATAAATAAATATCGCTCTCGTTAATATGAATGACGACGTTCATACAAACTATAACGATAACGACATGAAGAATGATATCGTTGGGATCACTTTCAGAGCAATTTTCAGAACGATAAAAAGTTAATAGCCAATAAGAACCCATCGAATTTTAACCGTCACATTCATTAACACAAGGAGAGACTTTGTTTATCGTTGTTCAGTGTGAACGCTTTAATCGTTATGATTATAGTTATCATTATCGTTCTTGATGTGAATAGCCCTTTAGACAGCATGCTTACGAGTCCTCATCCTCCTGTGGGGGACCACTCTGCTTCGTGTGGCACGGCCTGACCACAGAGAGTCTCTCCCGAGATGCCGTCGAGACGAACCCCGCGATTTGCCCTCCGAGTCGTTCAGACTCATTTCGCTCTCACTCTCGGACTCTGAAAAACAGCACATCAGAGAGGGCAACACACATTAAGATGACACCTCATCTCACTACCACCCAGAATACAAGGAACTAACTTTACAATCGCTAAACATTGCCACACGTAATTCTGTGAAATTAGCCATTCCTGTTTCCTATTTGGACAACAGCTAATGATTTTTCATTGAATGACCAGTATTGTGTACCTGGTAGTGTATACTTCTATCAATACTGACTGGCACCTGATACTGAAGCTGAAGCCAGCAAACCAGCTACATAAGAAGTTATGACAAATCTTTCGTTGGGTAAAAGAGACACCTACCCGGAGTGGAGGAGGCTCCTTTGGAGTCATCATCATCATCATCATCATCGGAGGAGGAAGAGTGTGTGGGGGACCTGCGCCCTCCGTGTCGCCGGCGCGTCCTCCTACTGCTCCTCTCCGCTGCAGTCACTTTGGCTGAGGTAGATTTGGTTGGAGACGTCTCCACCTTTTCCTGAGCATTCAGAGCAGCCCTTTTCTGGTTGCTGGGAAGACAGGACAGGGGGGTTACTCTGACAAACTTTTAAAAGGTATAAGATTATTTAAAAACAGACATTAACAAGTCTGTGTGTGTGTGTGTGTGTGTACACGTCCTCAGCTTTGAGATGGGGAAATGGGGTTACTGGTGCGTAGATTCTCACAGAGTCTCTTGTCAGTGTTCCGAGTAAGGTTAGCGTTAGGTAACCTGCTAAGTTGTACGGAGACACAAGAACCCACCTGGTGGATCCGTGGCCTGGCGTCTGAGGTTCCTGGTATTGCTGCCTTTTGCGGAACCTCTGGCTGCGGCGCAGCTTTGCGCTACTCTTCACTGCCGTCTTGTAATCAGATATGATCGTTCTGATGCGCTCTTCGAAGAACGCAGAGAGACGCAGAGTCATACTGTAGATCTGAGGACAGACAGAGTCATTTGAAATTATTATCACTTTTCTTGTATAATAATCTGTAAAAGGATCATGAATAGTGTTATACATCAAAGCTCAATTGATGATACCGTATTATTTCCAGAGGATTCTAAAATAAGACTCATTGCAACACAAACCTCATGAATTCATGAAAAGGATCATGAATAAAGTGTTATACATCAAATCTCAATTGTTGATGCCGTATTATTTCCAGAGGGTTCTAAAATAAGACTCATTGCAACACAAACCTTTGAGCGCTTGTTTGGTGTGTAGGCTTTTGCATTGACAAAGATAAGACGAATATCTTTGCAAAATTCGATGGGGTTTTCATATCGGTCCTGCTCTATGATGTTCCGCACAGTTTCAAAATCCATCGGCGAGTGAATGATATCTGCATAATCCTGAAAAAAAAAAACAATCAAGGCATAAAAATCAACAGTGCCACAATTTTCCTGACTGAAATCAATCAAATCCGGACATTTTCCGGTCTTACTACAAAACTACACGGATTGACATCATTTTGGTCTCAAACACAAATTTATACTTGTCGTCATCCAAAAATAGACTAGGTTGTTGTTAGACCGGAGTTACGGTTTAAAGCCCCTTAGTCATCAGAAACGTTCAAAGCCGTTGTGTACGATTATACATTCATTTCCAATTCTTAACCGGACTGTCCCATGACTGAATTCCTGCACTGTGTCTGGGAGCTCTAATGCCCCGTTCTATTTGTCTTTTCAAGTCGTTTTCGGTTCAAACTTGCAAAGGAAATGCCCAGGGAACTACGACTAGTCACCTCGGTCCAACCCAGAGTACTACGAGTTTGAATTTCCAAGATGGCTGCGCTCATTAACAGTAAATGTGAGCCTTATATGCTCTGTTTATTAGCATTGGATTTGTTTATTGTTGGATTTGTGTCGCATTAAATCAACAGTGTCCAACCTCTATCTGTCGCTATGATACTATGACGTTTGTTTGGGTAAAACACTGTAATGCTTCGTTACAAACTGGCTAGTAACAACTGCTAACAATAGTCAAATGTTAACACACAGTAGCACAGCTGGTTGACAAACAGAACGCAAACAGCTCGTATGACATGACGTCACTGACGAGCTCAGAGTTCGCTAAAAGACAAATCGAACGGGGCATAAGCCCTCCTCAGACCATGGCAGAGCTTCAGAGCACTTCTTTAAAGGGTTGGCTGGCGTTCTCAGAGCAGGTTTTTAAACGGTTGGCTGGCGTTCTCAGAGCAGGTTTTTAAAGGGTTTGCTGGCATTCTCAGAGCAGGTCTTTAAAGGGTTGGCTGGCGTTCTTACGGGGAATTCTATGGGGTCCACGGGATGGCGGAAAGGCTCCGAGTCCTCGCACTCGAATATGTAGTTCACCAGGCGCCTACACTGCTCCTTCCATGCGTCTGGATCAGGAGCAGGCTCTGCTGCAGTCTACACACACACAAACACAACAAAGTCAAGTTAGAGGGTGAACACTAAATGGCAGTTTAGTTTGTCAAGGGGTTGTTTTGAACACTGCCTGA
This sequence comes from Alosa alosa, assembly GCF_017589495.1. Classification (NCBI taxonomy): domain Eukaryota; kingdom Metazoa; phylum Chordata; class Actinopteri; order Clupeiformes; family Clupeidae; genus Alosa; species Alosa alosa. The sequence continues at coordinate 26,278,509 of NC_063203.1, forward strand.
ATTGTCCGAAATATTAAAGTACCTGACGTAGAGCATGTCCAGATGATGTTCCGGGCACATCAGCCTCCATGTCCTGCAGACAATCAAATGGACCAGTTCGATTTCCACACCACACAATACCGATTCATAATGACTGGATAAAACATCCACTATTTCCATGTGGACTTCCAAAGTCATTTAGTTTCATTGACGAAATGAAAGGTTGGATTAAAAGTTGGATGAAAAGTGCTTATATGTTAGTGTGTATTTCCAAATGAGTTACCTCATCAGAGTACTCGAAGTTCTCCAGTGCATTGTAGATCTCTATGATGTCCGTACAGTCTGGCTTACTGGTAGCAGAAACATAATTTACACTAACAGTTATTTTATGCACCAATACCAAGCCGGCTGACCATATTAAAACGGGGAAAGACAAGAGGAGCCAAGAAAATCTCCACAGCTGAAAGAGAGCCATGGAGACAGAACACCAGCAGCAGGGGAAGGGGTCCTACCCAATGAACTTGAGGAGGGCATCAGTGATGAGTTTGGCAGAGTCTGCAATTTTGCTGCGAGGCTCGTTGAAGGTCTTGGCGTTGAGGAATATGTGTTTGACGTCCCAGACTAGTGCAGAAACTCGCCTGCAGACACACACACACGTGCTCAGGACCACTTCTTAACTTGAGCACAACCTCTATTGCATAAGCAGACAAAAAAAAAAAAAAAAAAAAAAAAAAAAAAAAAAACACATTCAGGGGGGTACTGTGGCGCTACAGGCTACCATGTAGAGGTGCCCACGGGGACCCTGGTTCAAATCAGACCTGCCGTCCTATCCCATCTCTCTCTCCCACTCACTTCCTGTCTATCTTCACTGTCCTATCCGAATAAAGGCAAAAAAGCCAAAAAATATACTTTAAATAAATAAATAAATAAATAAATACGGTGGAGGCACTCAGATTGACAGTAGTAGCTAGAACCCGACACAAACAGCCCTAGTGCTCACTTTCTGCTGAATCGGAGCGGAACATGAGGAGAATAAGCCCAGATTCCCACCGAGTCTGTCTCAGTCTCCGTCCTGCCCTCAGAAGTGTCCCAGGAGAGACTCTCTGCTCTGCGCCACTTCACAGATACTAGGGCCTACTTGGCTAATTTTGGAAGAAAGGTGCTTCTGGGACACTTCTGGAAGCAGTTATCACAGCCAGAGCTGAACGCGGCCGGAGGTGGTGTCAATGCGAGGTAAAAGGAGGGAGAGAAGGCCGCACTTTGAATAAGTTAATTTTACAGCAATAAAATAAACTTCTGCAAAATGTGGTCTTTTGTCCCTTCTTCTACTAAGCTACAGCTCTGGTCCAGGATTCTAAGAATCTAAAGAGAGACTGAGTGAAGCCCGTTCCGATCCCTGTGTAAATGCAGTGGTTACAGACAGACTGCAGCCAGACCTGTAGAAGCGATGCTGGAGCCTCATGCGAACGGTCCCCAGGTCCGTGGGGTACGCGATGACCGTGCAGTACTCGGGGTACTGGCTGATGTCCACCGGGCCAGAAAACGGACCGGCGATATCTGGAGAAACACAGACAGAGGACAAGCGTCAATCAGTCAAACGTAGCATTGCCTCCACCCCATCCCCATTGATCTGTTACATTGTAATATATTCTTCATTTATTTTAACAGCCTCACATGCTTAAGTTCAACCACAAATCCTTTTAGGCAAGTCCCCCAACTCGGCGGCCATCTTGCAACACACTCTGGGCCGTTATGGGGCAGCTACGTATGCAAGTGAATGGAGAGGCATTCAGGACGTGACATGTGTAGAGGCTAGTGCCATATTGGCGTTACAAACTAACCCCATCCATTTCTATTGCAGTTTTTATCAAACTGCAATAACCACCCTCAATGCTGCACAAAAATAAAGTGCAATATGGATTCAGATGTTAAATGGATCAACGCAAATGACAGATAGTATGCATGCCTGTAGGCAGATATATGTCCATACTGTTTTTTAATGCAATGACTGGGTGTGTATGACTTTATGTATGCTGGTAATGATGTTTCTATGTATTTTTAGGCAACACTAGCACTTAAATGTCTCATGAGGAAGCTTCTCCAACACACATATTGCACACTGCCCTCTCCCCACATACACAGCACACTATCCCATCTCCCCTGTCATCCCCCCAACACACACACCAAGACCCTGGCAGTTGGGTTAGCCCCTTGAGCCGTGGATCTGCCCAAGGTTTCTTCCTTGGTAGGGGAGTTTTCCTTGCCCCTGTTGCTCTTGGGTGCTCTTTGTTGGTGCCCCCCACCCAATCCCAATCCTCCCCCACCTTTTTTATGCAGCCCTTGCCACTTAATCTACTAAACCCCTCTTCTACTGCACTTTTTACCCCCCCCCCATTAATGCACAAATAGGCTGACACCAGACATAATTTCACTGCATTTCTTACTTCCAGTAACTATATGCATGTGACAATAAACTTCCTTGTATCCTTGTAAATTATTTATTATTTTTAAGTATTTATCCTTTATTTTATTTGTTACATAGACTCTATGAATGATGCACTGACTGGAGAGCACTTTAAATTTCATTGTACCTGTGACAAAGACAATAAAGATCTATTCTAGGGCAATTCCACGCAAAACGGTCACATCCATAACGGCAGCTAAATACCATGGCATTGCGTTGGCGTTATGGATGTGACCGTTCTGCGCGGAATTGCCCTCTAGCCTATTGAGTGCTGTGTCTCCCCATCAGAAAGTCTCCGCTTCAACCACTTAGCACCAAAGGTGAGCTGAGCCGACTCGTGCTGGTGACTGCAGTCGAACAACCTACTGGCCCGACATGCTATTTTCACTTGCCTCCAGGCCTGCGGGTCAGTGCTTATGTAGCTTCAGTATCAGGTGCCAGTGAGTACTGATAGAAGTATACACGACTAGTTACACAATGCTGTACGTACCCACGGTGATGAGCTGGTCGATGCCAGCCATGATGCGTTCACACTCTTCATCGCGCGTTCTGACGCCCCACTCTCCCGCCTGGGGCTTGTAGAGGACTTCAATCATCTCCTCTCCGGTAACTGGCACACCTCCCCCCTCAGACTCAGGCTGCTGGGCTACACACACACACACACACACACATTTCTGGTTTAGATGGTATGTTAGCTGTATTTGTATATTTAGTTGAATATGTATGTTGGTAACATATATGTATGTACGTAATGTATATGTATCTTTTGAATGGTATTTATGGGCTAATCAATGGCTGGAGTGCATGGAGTGCAGCTGTAAGGTCTAGTGAGTACCGTTCTCTAGGATGGCCTCCATGTCCCATGGGCTCAGCTTTTCAGTCTCCCCATTGTCCCACCTGGCATGAGCAACACAAAGCACCATGGGATACAGTTACTAGGACAACTGCATGACAATAACACAACTGGGCCATAGTCATCACGCCTCAGAGTAGGTGCTAAAGTGGATTTGAATGTGCTAAAGTGGCTTTGAATGTGATGGTCTTAAAGTAGCTTTCAATGTGATTGTGCTAAAGTGGCTTTGAATGTGATTGTGCTAAAGTGACTTTGAATGTGATTGTGCTAAAGTGACTTTGAATGTGATTGTGCTAAAGTGACTTTGAATGTGATGGTCTTAAAGTAGCTTTGCATGTGATTGTCTTAAAGTGGCTTTGAATGAGATGGTTCTCTCTCTCACTTGACTTTGAAGCACTGGAAGTGGCTGTCGGGATACTCGAGCTGATACGGCTCCTGACACACGATGGACCCAAACCACCAGCAGTCATCGATAACGGAGCGAAACCGATCGTCTGTGATCGAGAGAGAGAAATAAAAACAAAGACTGAGAGCACGTACAGGGGCTGTCGGAACTGTCGTGAATGAAACGAATGACTAATAACAAATAAAACGCAATGAGGTCCAATGGTCGGCACTCTCTTTGAAACCACTGCTGCCTGCTTAAATGGGAATAGGTGACAAAAACATAGACTTACTGTCAGACATGCACAGAATATCTTAATGTTCTTAAAGGTTGCATCAGCGATGGTGGGGAAACGTCACTTCTGTTGGCTTTCAAACAAAACAGAGAGCTCGCTCGCTACTCCCTTCCCGCACAATCTAAACTCCTGAACGCGCATCTCGTCGGTTATTGGTTGGAACACTTTATTTTGCCTTTGAGTGGTTGGCAACACTTGTTGTTAGTAATTGTTTTTGTGTCCAGATCTCAGAGCCTAGGCTGCCTACAGAGATGCGTTTTTTTGACAGCCTGCTTATTGGGCGGGCAGCTAGCAGATCATTAGGAAAGATTAGATGAATGTCATCATTTATATTTGGGCCTACAACCTTTAAGAACAAGTACAGTGCCTGTATTGGTGCCTGCTGTAAAAAAGATCATTCAAAAAAGACATGTTTTTATGGACCCCATGTTTTGGCACATGGCTGATGTTGACTCTTAAAGGAAATGGTCTACTCACTTGGCTGCCATAGTCTGTTCCGGGCGTCGTCGTAACACTGCCGCAGAACCAGGAAGTCAATCACGTCTGGCATATCATGATACCTAGAGATGAGGGACCGTGGCATTACAGTTTGCCATTTCTCAAGTGGCTACACAGCTGACTACACAGGTTTTTGCAGGACAGAAAACTAAAATAACCCTCTATTTATTAGGCATGATTTCTGAAGACATGAAAAAGACTATTTCATAATACATCATACGATTCATCCTCAGATCACTTAAATGGACTTTTTTCCAGAACTTTCCACAAATTACCAAACACACACACATTCCTACTCACCCTACCAACACACACACAAACAAACACACACAGGCCTTAACTCTAAGAATGCATACTAGTACTGAACCCATGATTAATATGGCAATGTTGTCTGAACCTTGTCCAAGCATGAACGGCTAGGGTGATAAAGTCAAACTAAATTACAAATGATAGCTCTTAAAATCAATACATTTACATGTAGTCATTTAGCATACACTGTTGTTCAAAGCGACTTACATACGTCAACTACATTACAAAGGGATTACATAGTCCCCGGAACAACTTGCTCAAGGGCACAATGGTGGTAGCCGGGAATTGAACCCACAACCTTTCAGGCTACTGCATGCTAGGTCAGCTCCTTAACCACTACACTACTTAACTGCTAGACTACAACCACCGCCCCAAACAGGCTGTATTCATAAATATGGCAGAACACCTAATCAATCACTATTAACACTTCTCCTCCCATGTGTTTGCACAATACAATACCCAGTAGCTATCCGTCAGACTCACTTGATGGAGAAAGACTTGTCTGTTGTCCTGCCTGTACCATGGTCAATCAGCGTGAGCTTCAGACAGCAGAGGGTGGGAGGACACACCTCGTACTTGATTGCTGTGATCTTCACAAACTCTTGGTCCTGCAACATAGGACACAGACACACATACACAATCAAAGTTACTCACACACAACCAAAAAATTATGCAGCAGGTGCTAAAAAATGGTCACACATTGCATTCATTATTAAAAACCTTAAAACACAGACACACACACACCTCCTAAAACAGTAAGGAGATTTAAAAAAAAAAAAGTTTGCTTTAAGCTTAGACTCTGCTTAAAGTTCTAGTTCAACATGCACATACTTTAGGGATGTTTGTTAATGACCCAAAAACATAATATTTACTATAAAACATACTACAAGACACATCACAAGCTGGATGTCACTTCAAAACTCCAATATGATTTTAAACTAATGTGTGTGTGAGTGTGGTAGACTGAAAGATGGCTAATCTAATGTGTGTGTGGGTGTCCTGAAAGATGGCTAAACTAATGTGTGTGAACTGAAAGATGGCTAAACTAATGTGTGTGTGGACTGAAAGATGGCTAAACTAATGTGTGTGTGTGGACTGAAAGATGGCTAAACTAATGTGTGTGTGTGGACTGAAAGATGGCTAAACTAATGTGTGTGTGTGTGTGTGAACTAAAAGACGGCTAAACTAATGTGTGTGTGTGGTGAACTAAAAGACGGCTAAACTAATGTGTGTGTGTGTGTGTTGAACTGAGAGATGTCTAAACTAATGTGTGTGTGTGGTGAGCTGCTGGGGAGAAGTGCAGATCAATAAAGCCATGCCAACCCTCAGCTCCATCTTCTTCCAGGGCTGCTTGTCCAGGTTGATGGGGTACACGTTATTCCTGCTCACCGCATCCACATAGGCCTCGTGGCCCTGACGGAAATAGATCACCTGCAGGGGGCGCCAGAGAGCCGAGAGGAAGGAGGGGGAGTGTGAGAAGACAGGCAGCTTTTAAGTCAGTCGTACACGGGACAACAGTTGAGGAAGACGTGATTTATTTTAGTTAGTGGTAAAGAATCACACACAAAGAATCTAAACCTCTCAATTTTGATATGTATACTTCTATACCTAAGTGAAGATCTGCACTCCAGAGAGCTCCCATTTAACTTATGTTTTATTAGTACTAAAAAAAACTTGAATGGGAGGTCTACCGTGTGCAGATCTTCACTTTTTCTTTAGAACCGTATCTTTGATCCTGCAACTGAATTATATGGATGTGCGTGATTAAACCGTGCTTATGCTACTTCTACACCTAAACCATGTAGACCAGGGTCAAGAACACCACAAACAACAAAAATCTAAAAATAGCGCTTACCTCATCTCCCAATTGCGGGACGAAAGGAGACTTCCTGGGAAAGACGTCCGTGATCCATACAGAGGGCCTGAACTCGTTGGACACTTCCCTGTTAATGGATGGCCGAGCTTTGGGATGCTGGGAAAGCCAAAGGGTCAGAAAGCACAAATAAATTAAATTAAAATTTTTCACCAAGACACTAGACTTTTGTCACAATTAATCAAGAAATCTATAAATGGGATCTTCACTGCTTTCCATATTAACCTAAGGACACTTCCATTGTACATGTCTTACTGTTTCCTAGAGTGGCACTCATTCCAACATAATTACAACATATGCTTATCATGTGATGCTATAGGCAGTTCACCCGTCCCATCGATCCCCGAGTTTCTCACACACCTTGGGTGCTTTACTCTTGGCCTTCTTCTGTTTGCGAGACTGAGATGTTTGTTCCTCTTCATCGCGTGTCGTCTGCTCTTCCTCCTCAGCATCGTCCTCGTCCTCCTCCTCTTCCTCCGAGCTGCTGAGCTTGCGTCGTGACCGTCTCCATGACTGCGGGTTGTTGGGATCTAGGTTTAAGCCGGCGTCAGCCGTCCAATCAGAATACTCGCCAGAGGAGTTGCTGTGAGGGGAAGAGAAGTATGAGCCAATCAGACATCATTGACTATTTCTTTCCATGTGAAGAGTCCAATCTCAATTCAGTCTATTTCTACCCATTTCTGATTTCATCACTGTAAATAAGCCAAATTTGTCCTGCTCTTCGAGTTCATGTCAGACAATGTTTCCGAGTAGATTAATAGTACCACAAGTATACACAAACCTCAGGACTGTTTCTTACTACTCTGTCCTTTTTTAGGTATGTAGATAAACAGGATATTGTTTCACAACGGTTCACGCTGATTTGTACCTAGAGCTGTCACTCTTCCACTCTTCCTCATTGGATGAGTCATTTTCAGTGCCCTCCATGTCAGGGTCCTAAAAAAACAAACAAAAAAAAACAAAAAAGGTCATACAACGTACATGAAGATGGATTTTGCCTCTACGGCTAAAACTTATTCTAAAATGTTTCAGTTTGCTGCCCTAGATTGAGGACTTCAACAGCAGCTCCATACAGACATATGCTAGAAGAAATCCATAAAATGACACACACACACACACACACTCAACGTTTGTCAGCAACAAGAATGTGCATTTTCAAAAGACGATGTGTTGTGTTTTGAATATGAATGGATGTGTAATGTCTATCTCTACTGCATTTTATTAAATGACACAGAATAGCTTAAAGCAGTGACCAGATCCCCTGGTCTGAAGTCAGTGTTTGGGAATCGCAGCTGTGAGCAAGCAGGTAAACATTAGCACGGGATGCTAATCTGAGGTCAGCCGTACCTCAGAACTTGCGGCAGTCTCCTCGCCCTCCTCACAGGAAAACTCGATAAACTCCTCCGCGACGCTATCCTTCCGCTGGCGCTTGCGTGACGGCACCCGCTTCACACAAGGCACCTCATCGTCCGAGTCGTCCTGAGGAGGTTTAAGCCAAAGAACGGTCACTTCACATACTCATTGACCCAGAACACTACGTAGCCAGACACAATATCATTACTTCTTTATGTACATCTATTTGAATCGATCGTTTTAAAAATAATCAATGATGTAATGTAATGTGCCTTTACTTATGGAAGCGGGAATAAAAAGTACACTAATAGGCCAATCCTTAAAGTAACCATCAATATTGTTTACTAAGGTATGATGTTAGACAAACTAATGTTATACTTTGCACAAGAAAACAGAGTAATCTTCAAATCCAAGCAAAATTAGTATTATAACTAGAAGTATCCCTATCAGAATTGATATTGGGACCTTGTGAATTGGAACTGAAACAATTCAGGACATCAGTCAATACCCAGGCTTATCCTCTGGGTCTCCCAGACCACGGGACTGAAAATGAATGGGGCCCACACATCTTTTAAAAGGTGCCATGTGTAAGAATTTAGGTAAAAATATCCAAAAGATGAGCTACACGCATCAAAAGAATGAGTAGAAATATGGGCGATGATGTCATTAAAAAAAAAATAACAAGGTATAGTGCTGCAGAGATATCAGCCAAACTGCAATACACGAGTCTCGGTTGTTACTCTAGGGTAAACCAGCTCACTTTCTGGAGGTATACTGCCCCCATCTTTTATGGAATGTGGAGTATGAATTGATTTTTGGCGGACATCACACATGGCACCTTTAATAGTCTGCATCACTAGTCAGCTAGAGTTCAAATAACAAGCAAGAAATCTGACGAAGAACTCTGGGTTCTAAACTTCACACCGAAATGTAAATGACGGCTATACAATGTGCAGTTCATCCCATAATCAGATATTTTTGAACTAGTATACCAGATATTTTTGACCCAGTATACTAGATATTTTTTGACCCAGTATACTAGATATTTTTGACCCATCCTTATGGATTCTGGGCTATGAGCATCTTTTCTTTTCTCAACAATAAGGAGTAAGAGCAACAAGCATGTGAATAACAGCGACATCAACTCCATCAAGGCAGGCAGTGATAACCTCAGGCAAAACAGTTTTTCCCTGCTTTTGCACTGTCCACCAATAGCAAGTGATGGCTTCACAAGTGTGACCAAGTGTGTTGGGTTGGGTTGTGTGTCGTACCCTGAAACCGCCATGAATGATCCTGCGCTTCCTCATGTTGAAGAGTGTCGTCTCCTCCTCGCCTTTGGCCGTTCGGAAGCACTCCTGATACCTGAGGGGAAAGACAGATCGAGAGAGGCGTTTAGTTTGACTGACAGCGCTTGGCAAAATGGCTCATGCACACCGTGGATTTGTGCCAATATTTATACAGGACCGATGGTAGTATACATGTTGTTTTATTTAATTGCCATTCTGTTAAGCTTATGGTATTAGAACACTCACGAGTTCTGTATGCAAGTATGTAGCCTACTGCTATAAACTTCAATCCAACAGAGGGCGCTGTCTACAATTGAAACCATGGTAAATAAACATTGCTCTTCTTTACTGTCCTTGATGACAATGCAGCACTTGCAATGCAAAACAAGCAGTACAATTAAAATGGGTATTGCACATAACAGAGAAGTGGACTGTGAATTCCGTGTGTGTTTTGTGATGAGTGTCAGATCAAAAGTAATGTGTTAAATTCCCCAAGAATGCATTTTTAACCTTGTCATATATGTGGATTATGTAATGGCACTGCTGTGCAGTGTGTGTGTGTGTGTGTGTGTGTGCACATGTATGCCTGAGTGACACAGGTGTGATACATGTGGACAAGTAGTGAGGTTGTGATTCTGTATTGTATGATATCCTTGGTGCGTGGGTGTGTGTGTGTGGGTGTGTGTGTGTGTGTGTATATATATATATATATATATATATATATATATATATATATATATATATATATATATATATATATATATATATATATCTATATATACCGGTGGAGGTGATGCTGTTGTGTGATTTATGTGTGCTGAACTCTCCCCAACGTGGTGCAGCGGGGAGCGACCACTTGCGTCGCCGCCAGGCCTGCAGGTCCCTCTCGGTGGCCATCTGGCTGCGGGGGGCGTTCTGATGCATCTGCCGCACGCCCTCGACCTGACCACTCCGCCGCAGCCCTACGTTAGGAGACGACTGTAGCTCCATGCGCTCGTTCATGGACACTGGGAGAAAAACACAGGGAAGGAGGGAGAGTTAGAGAGCGGTTGTTACGTTGGGTCGTTTTTTTCCCCCAACCATAGGATGACCTCAGAAAAATTTGCAGTGATCTCTGGATTTTTTCCGGAGCTGTACAACTCCAAATCAGAAAAAGTTGGGACGTTGTGTAAAATGCAAATAAAAACAGAATGTGATAATATACAAGTCTCGTAAACCCATATTTAGCAGCCAAAAGCACATCGACAACATGTTGAAAATGAAAATCTTGACTATTTCATGTCAATTATATGATCATTTTGAATTTGATGTCAACAACACACACAGTCACAGTCATTTGGGTTTCGAACTGAGCACTAAAACATTGTGTCCAAAAGACCACGGCCATCCAATATTGTTTTTCAGCTCCATCCCTAGTTTGCAAAGATTTCTGTACTTACTCTAAATAGTTATTTTCTTTATTATTACACTTTTCCAGCATTTTGTTACCGTCATCCCAACTTAATTTTAAACGTGTTGCTTAAAATAAACATATAATTTAAATGAAATAGTCAAATTTGTCATTTGCAACATTTGATATGTTGTCTGTGTCCTTTTGGCATTTAAGTAGGAGTGTACGAGATTAGCGGATTTACATTCTGTTTTTATTTGCATTTTAAACAACATGCCAACTTTTTCTGATTTGGGGTTGTATATTCACTCTGGTCTAGTGAACATGGTCAGATGTGTGGTTGTATATTCACTCTGGTCTAGTGAACATGGTCAGATGTGTGCTGATTTGGGGTTGTATATTCACTCTGGTCTAGTGAACATGGTCAGATGTGTGCTGATTTGGGGTTGTATATTCACTCTGGTCTAGTGAACATGGTCAGATGTGTGGTTGTATATTCACTCTGGTCTAGTGAACATGGTCAGATGTGTGCTGATTTTGGGTTGTATATTCACTCTGGTCTAGTGAAGATGGTCAGATGTGTGGTTGTATATTCACTCTGGTCTAGTGAACATGGTCAGATGTGTGCTGCGATGTCGTCGCACCTCTGCGGGGGGTTCCGGGAGCGGGTAGGGGGGCCGGGGGGGGCGCCACTGCTCCTTCGGGCAGCGCTGGGATACGCCGGTCCTGATTTTGCTGCAGGACCCGGATGGCCTGGTCTAGAGCACTCCGACCGACCGCCACCTCCACACTCTCGCCAGGCTGCTGGCTAATTACCTGCTCTACTACCTCCCCGTCACCTGGGGGAAACATGGGACACACACACACACCCTTTAAGGTCACTTCTATCAGGCTGACAGAGCTGCATGACATAAATACATATCATATTTAAATCCAAATAATGTAACCCCTTACTGACAGTTCGACAGCCTGAAAAACATTAGCATTATACAGCATAATTTTGATGCAAATGACAATTATGCAAATTTGTAACTGCAATTACATGATCCAATACTTTACAATTACATGATCCAATACTTTACAAATCATTCAGAATTATAAATTATAAAACACATTTGTAGTAATTTTCATATCATACATCAAGGATGTAAAAAGAGGGCAAATGAAGATGCGCTTGCGTTACGTACTTGTGGCCACGTAGCCCAGCTGTGGGACCAGGTGTTCGTCGGCGATGTTCTCTCGGCCCGGCACAAGGCGCTGGTACCTGGGGGGGTGTGGGTTGCCGTCGACATCCACCAGGAAGGGCGGGGGCATGAGATGGGGCGCCTGTTGCGTCTGCTCGTCCAGAACGAAGCCGTTGGCATCGCGGATCAGTGGCCGGTAGTCCGTGTGAAAGAACACCTGGTCTGGAAGCTACGGGACACAACACAATGGGTGGAGGGAGTTGTAGCAGCAAAAGCCCATCACACAAACACTTGTTCAATGATATAAACCTCTTACCTACAGTACAAATAAATTAAGATATTAATATATCAGCAACCAACTATGAAATTGTTTCTTTTTTTTAAGTATGTATTTGTTCAGAGTGAGAGTGTGTTATAGGAGGAATCTGTGAGCCCCCATGTTCATGCCCCCAGAGCGCTGTAGCTGTAGCGCTGTAGCTGCCGGTGCACCTGGTGAAACTAGCAACTCAAGCCCGTGAGCAAAGTAAAACCGATTGTTTTTGGGGTTTTTTTGTACCGGTGACCTCGAGAAACAGAGACCTATGTGGATTTTTGTATTTATTTAATTATTTATTTATTTTTTAAATCGCCAGAATTCTCCTTTATTGTTCACACCACATGCACACTCTATTTCACACACCTAATTCACATCTAAATGTGAAGTCTGAACGCTGCCAATAGCTCTTGCACAGCGCTCACCTGAACTGTCCTTTGACCCTGAGGCTGTGGTCATGTCTAATCCTGCTGCATGCCCAAAGGCAGGGCTCACCCAGAGGGCAGTTGAGCGGTAGGCAATCTGTTAGATTTACGCTAATCTTATGCCAACAACCCAAGGCAGTTGATTAGAGAAGATTAGCACTTAGTTTTAGGGCCTTGGCACCTATGGCTTGCCCGTCTGACACATTTTGTTTCACAAGGTAAACCCCAACTCTGACACTTGTGACTAACCAGAGACTTTCTAATGAGGATACACGGCTCCCTACAAATGGATGGGGTTAGTTGCGCCAATATGTCAGTAGCCTCTACACATCACGCTGTATGCCTGCCCATTCACTTGCATACGTAGCTGCCCGATAACGGCCCAAAGTGCGTTGCAAGATGGCCGCCGAGTTGGGGGACTTAAAACAGACTTTGGACTAACTGTAACAGACAGATGTTTGCGAAGACATCAAAATGTTGGCTCATTCCAAAACCACATCTGAAGGGACACTACTAGCTTTCCTTCTACAATATAATATAATGTATATAATATAATTTATATAATGTATATAATATAATTTATATAGTACAATTTCTCCAAAGTCCTTTACTACTTAAATTAGACCACCACTTTACACTTCACCTTCACAAGGCATTGAACTGGTACTGAAGCACTAATACATGCAGACCAAATGGCATGAACTTCACACCACATTTTTAACAAGCTGCAGGTTGGTCTCCAATCACTTATGAAAAAACACCAAACCACATTTAAACTAGCAGCCTCACCTTCTGGTAGGAAACCACCTGATGGTTTAACTAGCGGCCTCAGCTTGTCGTATGGAACCATCTAATGGTTTAACTAGCGGCTTCAGCTTGTCGTATGGAACCATCTGATGTTTTAACTAGCGGCCTCAGCTTGTCGTATGGAACAATCTGATGTTTCAACTAGCATTCTCACCTTCTCGTAGGGCTTGGAGCTGCCGAAGCCAAAAATGATGAGGTGGCCGTGAGAGTCGGTGCAGGCGAAGCGCTGACCATCCGGCGTGAACTTGCAGTCAAAGACGGCGCCATGACCCTGGCCCTCAATCTGAACACACACACATCAAAATGACAAGATGAAACAATAGTTTCAACATAGGCCACTTCACACACTGGAAAAACACACACAAAACTGGGCTTTCAAATGAGGAATGAAGCTTTGTTGTTAGAGGTCTATGTGTAAGCGTTTTTAATAACAAAATCTTCGATCTCTCCAAAGTTTCCTATTTCTCCATCAACCAAATTCTCCAAAGAACCAGCAACTTTGTGATATCCTTTAGCCTGTGTGAGGGCCACATGCCAGGAAAATGCAGAGTGCAGAGTCAATGCAGGTCATCCATGCAAATGGTGCATGACTCATGGCTCGGAGTTTGATCACTCACCATATTGAAGTAGTGCTGTGTCTTTGTGCCTTTCAGGAGGTCCCAGATGTAGACGCTGCCATCGTGGCCGGCCGACAGCATGACCCTGGGGTCGAACGGGTGTGGCTCCAGTACAAACACCTCGGCCTCGTGACCCTGCGGAAAACACAGGACGACCACTGTCTCAACACTGCCATGCTGTTTGGGACTGCACTTGATCCGAAGACTAAAAAAAAACAAAATTGTACTACAACATTCAAGAGCACACTGAATACTACTACTACTACTACTACTTTCCTACAGAATGCATATTTGAATACATGCTTTAGTGCTTGCTCTAGGAGGTTCCAGCTCTGTAAAGCATCTTTAAGAGACTATTTCAATTGTTTTGGTGGCAAATAACTGATCTGAATATTACTACATCATGCTGGGAGGAAGTTCACATCAAACCAAAGCGTTCAGATTCACAAGAGCAGAGTTTTAACTGTAGAACATAGTGGAAAACTCTCACTTGAAAATGGTTTCAACCCATCTGTCTATGGTCTGGGTAATGCAGTAAAGAGGAAGGACGGTGAGCTGAACGCCAGGTGATGAAACAATTCTGCTGGAGACGCCACCGCAAAAGATACCACATGGGTCCATTTCCGTCAGCTTTGAAAGCTAACCAGAGTTATACTGGAGGAACAGCCATTGCCGGTCTCGATTTTACCTTACTGTGCTGGTACTTAGCTCATATAGGTCATATGGACCAAATGCAATTCTGTACTACAACCACCAGGGACACTTGCAGCCAAAGAAAAACCAGGTTATGGGATAAAAATGAAAATGTTGAGATGACAAGGTCTGATTCATATCTTGCCAACCATCCCAGGCAGGTGACAGAAACTCGCAGTGAATCCTTACCTTTAGGATATGTAGCAGCTCTCCTGTGTACGAGTTCCAGACTTTGATCAGATAGTTGTTGACAGCGGTGATGACCGTGTTGTCATGCCGATCCCAGGACACCATGGTAACCTTGGCCTTAAAGAAGAGGTCCTCCCTTACTGTTACAGTTTCAGACCTGAAGAAACAAAAATGTCATAAACCAACAAAACATTAGAAAATATAAACAATAAAAAAAAATGTAGTCATATCAGCAGCACCTCTGGTTATTTTCATGACAAAAACAAACAAACTAGCCATTCAACATTCGATACTGTGTAGTTGAAGTATATGCAGTTGAAGAGTACCTACTAAAATCACTTCATATACACATAAGACAAAAGTCCTTTAACTTTGGTACAGTGTGGAAGTGATGTCACGGTGGGCGGTGCTTACGGCAGAGTGGCACTCATGTCCAGAAGAAGGCTCCTCCACTGCTGCCGATGCAGCCGCCAGATTCGTGCCGTTCCATCTCCGCTGCCACTCACAAACCTGAGTAAGGGGAGGAGGGGGAGGGGGCGTCACAGGTCACAACCATTCACTCTCTCCCATCAATCCCCCAAACACACACACACACTCGACAGGATTATTTCCTTCTCTCTTTCTGTTCTTCCATCAGCTCCTTCCTCCATACTTCTAGCTCTGTCTCTCTCTCTCTCTCTCTCTCTCTCTCTCTCTCTCTCTCTCTCGCTCTCTCTCTCTCTCTCGCTCTCTCTCTCTCTCTCTCTCTCTCTCTCTCTCTCTCTCTCTCTCTCTCTCTCTCTCTCTCTACAGCCTTCTCCTTCCTTCCACAGATCTTCATTTCTCTGGCTCGCTCCATGTCCTCCCACACATCCTTTGGCCTCTTCTCATTCTCTCTATCTCTCTCTCTCCCTCCCTCTCCCCCTCTCTCTCGCTCATCCAACCACACACTCTCCTCACAGCTAAAGCTTGTCAGCTGCCTCCTCCTCACCACCACTTCCGTCTGAGCACATTAGAGAAATATTATGCCTGGAGGAAATTACTTCTGTAGCTCATAGAGTTTCATCAGACAAATAAGCTAAATCAGGCATTCAATGCTGCAAAAGCACACTGTTAAAGCAGATGATTACACTATAAGATGAACACTGTGAAGGCAGATGATGCACTTAGAAAAAGAAGAAAAAAAAAGACTTGCCCCCGCCCAAACCCAGTGCTTAATTTTGAAATGTTCCTCCTACCTCTCTCCTGTGTGACAGAACTGGATGCTGTCCACTTTGTCCTGCAGAAGGAGGCGCAACGGATTTGAGAACAAACAAACAAACAAACAAATATTCAATACAAAACGTCACAAAAACTGTCAGTTAATCTCACGGTTAAGGTCTGCCAAAGAAACTGTCTGCACTAGACTGTAAGGTGTCTTACCGTGTGGTCAGATAATTCAGATACTTTCTCTGGATTGCCACATCCCAGGTAATATATTCTGATAACATGGTCTGTGCTGCCCGTTGCTAAAAACATGCCACCTAATGTAAAACAAATGGTTTTTTTAACAACTTCGTTAATGTTTGGAATGAGTCACACAAATGAGAAAAGACAAAGAACACCAATCTATCCAGTGTCCAATACCCATTAATATATAATAGACAATATCCCAAACACACAATCTGGAGGAGAATTCCTATAAATCTTCCTGAAAATGTAAATTACTTGTATACTGCCGTCAACAATCTACTAGTCTAAAAATGACAACAACAACAACAACAACAACAACATCAAAGGTCATGGTCTTGGAAGTGATGTACTCTAGTTGTCAAGAGGGGCACAATGTACACACACAGCAATGGGCATTAACAGATTACAGGGCATACATTTGAATATGTTTGCATTCATACCAGTGTGAACAGAATTACACAGGTATGTCAGTGGGGACAGGTGATGTGACTGTTGTGGCTCACCTGGGCTAAAGGACGAGCAAACCACCTGAACCCCTGGCCGGGGCCGTTCTGTAAACTTATGTGGCCGATCACTTCAGAGCAAAACAAGACAGAAGACAAGTCAAGATTAGCTTTCACCAACATCATGGTCTTGGATCCTCCTGATCAGCAACCCACCAGAAATAGTACACACACACACACACACACACACACACACACACAGATCAGCAACCCACCAGAAATGGTACACACACACACACACACTTATACATACTGAATCTCCAGATGTCTAGATAACTAGGACACAGACTTCATCTCCAGATGTCTAGATAACTAGGATACAGGTACAGACTGCATCTCCAGATGTCTAGATAACTAGGATACAGACTGCATCTCCAGATGTCTAGATAACTAGGATACAGACTGCATCTCCAGATGTCTAGATAACTAGGATACATACTGTATCTCCAGTATTGTTTTGATGTATAGTTTATCGTGATTGAACATTTCCTCACCTGAAATTGATATTATTTACATCCCATTGCCAGAAGCAGACTGTTGCATCAGTACCCGTGGATACCATATATCGTTTTGAGCCCTTGGCAAATGGAGAAAACTGGGGGGAAAAAAAATTAGATACATTTCATGTCAGTGTCATACTAAAAAGGAGTAGAAACAAAGCCAAAAACAAATTTCAGCCAATTTCAAGATCACATACTATTGCCCTCTTACTCAACTTGCTAAAAGTGTCGCATAAAATAGGTGCTGGTCCCAAAATAGAACCAACTCCAGATTTAGGATCTGGATGTAGGCCTTTCCTTTTCTTAAAGTTATATTAGTCATTACAGTTATATTCTGTATAGTTATACTTCTTTAATAGACAGAACAGTGAAAAGAGGACAGGAAGTGAGTTGGATGGAGAGATGGAGGGGTGGGTTCAGGAAATGACCTCCGGTCAGACTCAAACCTGGATCCCTGTGGACAGTGAGGTCATTTATGGTTTGTGACGCTGACGTTCCAACTACACTACGGCTTTCCCCATGCGGGCTTCTCCTGAGCCATCCAGGCTGGGGGCGCAACTCAGTCCCTACCCAGGCGAGATCCAGGTGAAGTGTACCTGTAGCGAGGTAATGGAGCCGGTGTGCCCCTGCAGCACAGCCATGGGGGCACAGGTCCGAAGGCACCACACACGGATGGTCTTGTCGCAGCTGCCGGCGGCGATCAGAGTGTTCTCGAAGTTCACGGCCAGGTCCGAGATCTCGGCCGAGTGGCCCCGCAGCGTGGAGTGAAGCCGCCCGTCGAATGACGACCAAATCTTCACCAAACAGTCGTCTGAGCCCTAGATGGTCAAATCGAACATGTTTTACACCCGCAGGACACAACCAGAACTTCAAACAGTCGTCTGAGCCCTAGATGGTCAAATGGAACATGTTTTACACAAGAAAACTCATAAAGATTTAATATAATATAATCTGTTTCGAACACATTTTATCCTCAGGTCTCCTTTTCAAATACTGGACAAAATTCAGAGGGAGACCATCCAAAATGATTATTCAACGAATAGGTCAACTAGAACCTGAAAATTACTATGATTATTAAGTGGCTCTAAGAAACGTGAGCATATAACTCCTGTGTTGGCTAAGCTGCACTGGTTACCTGTGGAGCAGAGTTAAGTTTAAAATTTTACTTTTTGTCTACAAAGCCCTCAGTGGTTTGGCACCTAGTTACGTAGGTGACCTACTAATTCCTTACAGCACTCCAAGATCACTTAGGTCTTCATCTCAGAATCTTCTCTATATCCCCAAAACACACCTTAAGACTAAGGGTGATGGAGCCTTCTCTGTTGTTGCCCCCCAACTCTGGAATAGTCTACCTGTACATATTAAGTCCTCTCCAACCATTGACTGCTTTAAGTCTAACTTAAAGACTTTCATTTTCTCCCAAGCTTTTAATCTACCTTAATACCCCCCCACACACACACACTCTATTCTTTATTTTATTTTTGACCAATTTGTGTATTATTTCAATTATTTATTTATTTCCCCCCCCCCATGTTATATTGTTGTTGTACCATTGTCATTGTTTTATGTTTGTTTGTAAGCACTTTGGTTCAACTCCGTTGTTTTTAAATGTGCTATAGAAATAAAGTTGACTTGACAAAGTAACAAGTCCTAGCTCTAAAAACAAACGACCCCCCTCAGAAAACTAGGTCCGCACATTCAACTCAACCACAGATGAAATTGAAAGGAAGGCGCAAAGTCAACTCAACCACAGGTGAAACTGAAAGGAAAGCCTTGTGGCTTGAGACTAGGTTAAATGGTGAAGGAAAGAGTTCATCTATACAGCACAATTCATTAACCTTTACAAATATGCTAGCCTGTTTCAACCCAGATGAACCTGTTAGCACATTTGAATTAGCCGGAGTCATCCAGGGTGCAGATGTGCAGACTGCTAGCCCAAACCAAAAGCGAAACCGCCAGTTCGAGACTGTGAAGTGCTTTGGGCGTCTTGAAAAGCGCTATATAAATGCAAGTTGTTATTGTTGTTGTTGAGACACTCACTGTGAAGATCCTGAGGCCGGTGCGGTCGAAGGCAATGCAGTAGACGGCAGATAGGTGGCCCAGGATCCTTCGGTGCATCCTCATGTGCTGATAGTTGCTTACGGGGCTCACGGAGCTGAACCTCTGCGCGCCGGTCAACTCTCTCCCACGACATACTTCCACTGTGCAGGAACAGACAAACGCGTGTTAAGCTTCTGAAAAAGCAACACAGACAGAGCGGGCACAGCAAAGCCCTGCTCGCCGGCATCCCCTGGCACCACGGCAAAGCCCTGCTCGCTGGCATCCTCTGGCACCACAGCAATACCAACAGCACCCAAAAATCCCAGTTTCAAATATACACAAGGTGAAACATTCACGCCCACACACAAGCATTCAAGGTAAAAACTAAACTTCAGTTGTTTGCCATTTAGCATGTAAACCACCATGCTCACTCTCAGTTTAGTCATAAGCACTTGGGTATGCATAGATGTTACAATTGAATATCTGGACTACATTTCCCAAGAGCATTGTTGAGTAACCACTGTGGTTAAAGACAGAGGAAGAATATCCAAAACAATAGTCTCTCCATCACTGAATAACTACTAGCATAGCTTTATGACGCTAATCAGGAGGCTCCATTACTTTTTGTGCCCCCTAAAATCCTAGCTAATTTAGATCCAGCTGTCTCTTATCCAACACTGCTAATCCAAAGCTACTTCTCAAAACCCAAATAAGCGGCTGTAAATGAGCATGCCTCTTCATTTGTCTTCTGCACACTAAATACTACCGGCTGAGATGCACCGTCAGGAGTGCCGTTTCTGTCTGGTCTCCTGCTGGAGATGACTATTTTAGCACTGTCCTCATGTCACAACACTTACAGAACATGTACACAGAACCTTAAGAGAAGGTCCCTCTTTTATGAAAGATCAACAAAACTCAAATGAAATGAACCGATAATTAGACTCTGTAACCAGAAACCATTATTGCACAGCAGCGGAAGCTTAAAGATGATGTTTCACTAAACACAACCTGCAGGATACAAAACTCATCTTCGATCTTACTGATTCAAATGTTATGATGTATACTGATGCAATATTAACATTAAAGCGTGTTTGAACCAAAAAGCAACCACAAAAGTACTCACCTAAATTTGGGGCGCCTCTGTAACTCGAAGGCCTCTCTGGTGGTCTGCCTCTGTGGAGTGCAGCGAAGGACGAGCCTTTCCACTTCACGACACCGCAATCTGAGAGCGGGAGGGAAAACAGAGGGGAAGAAAAAAAAAAAAAAAATCTCTTTCCATTCTCAGTCTGCAGCTGAAGCCCTTGCCCAACACATACGAATGCCCTCAAGAGTGGTGACAACTGGCATATGGACATGTGGCAACTTTGGGATGTGCGGCTGTATACATGTGCACCACTCATACTCATCAGTTAAAACCCCAGCAGTTGTGCACTCTTACAATGGGGGGGGATTATAAACTCTAAAGCCAACAGTCCCGACAGACTGGACACACATTTATTAGCTTCAAAATGACCATGATCCACAAGGGGACGTCTGGACCTGGGGCTAGACTAGATTCAAAGATGCACATAAAATAACTGCTGCTTGCAATATGCAGTCACCCAATCATCCCTTCTGAGTGTCAAGAAAGATCAAAAGGCTACAGATGTTATTTCAAACTGTGTAGAAGCAGTAAGCCAACGGCACCTTTTGATGTGCGGAGTAACGAATGTCCCCCAGTGCCCAGCAGCGAGCTAACTCCCGCCACACTGGACGGCACTTCTTTATCAAGAATGGGCCCAATGCGCTTGCATATTTGCAACAAGTGGTCCGGTGCAATGTGCCTGTTTGTTGCAACCTACAAGACAACAAAAAGCACATGAAATCTTCATAGCCTCAAGTGTGTTGAGTGTTGATTTTACTTTTCATTTAGCACATTTAAAGGAATTTTCTGAAACGAATGGCCATAATAGGCCTGTAACGAAAGGGTTTTTTTAATTTTTTTTTTTATAAAATGTGAGTAGGTAGGGGATATTGTACAGGTCACAGTTTAAATCCTCACAAACACAACATGTATATCCTAGCAAAGAGCTTGGAGCTACAATAAGCATTTTGTCTTTTCTTCTTTGAATTAAATATACATATTCTTAATTATATCGAGACGTTTGAAACTGGTCATTTTTGACAGTTCATGTGAATGTCAGATCTTTCGATTTCTTGCAAACAAACGTCGCCTAGCAGATCGCTGCATGCAAAACACTTCTCCAACACAGCCAATCACAAAGCGTGTTGCAAGCAAATTAAAGAACTGACAGTGTTTCAGGAGTCCGGATTGGCTAACTGGATGAACTTGATGTACCCTAAACTGCTCAATCCCCACCCTATCTGCAATACAACACTAAATAATACGAGACAGTGAAAACACGTTTCCGCAGACCCGATGGTCATATTTCAAAGATAAAAACAATTCCCTCTCCCAGAATAGTGCATGGCCTAAAGCTAAAGAATAACATTACCCAACATGAAAAGCATTGAGATATTAAAAGTCATCAAAGCTTGACAGAAAAAATACAGTCGGTGTTAATTGTTCGACTATTAATACAAAACAATTAAAGCATACCTGATACAAAATCTGCAAATAAACTTACCACGTCTTCGTAAGATCTTGGATGTTCATTTCCTTCCCAGTCCAGCCTACGGGGAAGGAGCTAAAGGGGAAAGGTCGTTATATTAGCTTTCCAAATACAACTGGATGTACAAATTAAAGTTCCACAAACACCACATGGTCTTATTTTTGTTTTCTCTGACTGATGTTGGGAGGTATTGTGTCAAAGTCACACAGAAGCATTTGGGAAGTAGCCGGAGCTAGCAAGGCAAGTTTACGTCTGTTGCACTGGGCAGGGATGCAAAGAAAAGCGACACCGTTGTGCTCTGGGACGATATTTACACACCTGATATTCCTCTAGTTCGCTCACAAGAACCTGCAACACATTAAACTATGTCTCAGAGAGGTCTACATGAGCAATTCAACAACATACAAGACACAATACAGAGTGAAGCTTCGACGGCGAGCCAGCTCACCTCAGCCGCTCTCCGACAAGGACCCGTTGTCAGAAACCGTGAGATAAGATAATAAAGCTCTGTAAGTGGACAGAAGGAAATGGTTAATAAGATGGAATATCAATCAAAGAATGACTAATATTAGCAAATTCTGTGAATCTATGTTGCTACTTTTGTACAGCTTACCCGATTCAAGGAGCGAAATATTTCCATTTTTGGCCACTGAATCGGCCATAGCTTTCGGGATATACAATTTTGGTACTAACTTTAGGTCTAGAAAATAGTGTGATATATTTATTTAATTTCGGTTCCACTGCTCGGACCCCCTCCACAGTTGCTCCCGCTTTCTATTCAGCCAGCTAGCAGCCGCCATTGGAAGGATGAGGCCTCAGCTTTATGAGTTACTTCCGCCAGAGCAGAGGAAACAGGGGGTGGGGAGACGACATACCCTTCCTCTGTCTTGCAACAAAAGGTGCCCGCTCGAAGTGGTCTACACGCAGATCCCTACTGTGATTGTTTGTAATATAACACGACCACGCTATTTAACTACAACACGAAAACAACTTGTGCTTTGGTATTAGCGGCTTTGATACACCGTATTCTCGACAAGGTCGAACAACTTGGCGGTGACGTCATAAACAATGGCGACCCATAGCTAAAGCTCAGCATTGTGGTAAACACATAGACTGTAAGTCTATGGGTAAACATGATTATTTTGCCAACATGAATCCATATTTATACGATTTAGCTCATGTAAGCATGTTTCCAGAACAGACTAGTGCATAATAACAACCTGACACCGAAACGTCAACAATGCATAATAGGCTACATAAAGCCACTAATGTAAACGAGTCAAAAAAGAAAACATTTAATTTGCCTTGCAGGCACAAAACTGATGTTTTACCTGAATTCCCAAATAAGTAAAAAAAATATATAATTTCCCCAGTAAAATGAGTTTTGCACTTGTGGTTCTTTTTTCTGGTTGGTGGCAGATAGCTTTAAAGCCAGGCCTTACATCTTATTATGAGCTTTAATTCTAGTAGGCCTAGACTAAATTGCTGGTGGACCTGTTTGGACAATCTGGTATAATAAATTGTAAACTATTTTACTCAGGTGTTATAGGTCAAATGATCACCAGTTAATTTAACGGAAATGTAGGCTAGGCCTACTCATTAAAAGAGCATTACCCTAGGTTTAGGCAAGCAGAAGACAAGGCACTGGTTACAACCAAATACAAAAGTTATATTATGCTCACTAAGTATACAGCGAAGCAACATTAGTGATACATTGAGCATAAAGCTTGAGGTGGATTCAGATTTGACAGAGGCAAACGTTCCTGGTGGGCTTTTCTTTTAACTTTTAAATCTTAATGTTGTGTTAAAAATGTCAGCTGTTCACTCTAAACCGTGAACAAAATTGATAGCTATAGGCTCAACATACCACTTGTTTTATTTCATGGTATAGGCCTACCCTTCAGTCCACCATGTTGGTCACGACAGATCCTTAGACCATGTAAATATGGGCACATGCAAATTACAGTGAAGCTGTTGAATATTCACAAACTGTGAATGTGATATATGAAAATGACCAGAAGTAAACCCTTTTCTCCTCCTGCAGCATTCTGGAGATTCATCATTTTCAGCTTCTGGTCTACCATTACCCCAACCACCCATGCATTTTCACAGACACTGTGGAAATTACAACCATTTTATTGGTATGTTCATACCAATCATTACACAGATACAGCTACAAAAAAAATGAAACTGTACATTTGTACTTCAAACCTAAAACCCTTGGGAAAATATTGCTACTGCTGGTATGTTCAAGTGAAAATAGTCATTTTGCTCACCAGTTAGCTATAGCCGTAACACTGTAATGTTGTTCATGTCATTAGCTTGGCTAAAACACGATTCCATTCTTGTCATCCTTAACAAGTACCGATACATACTGCATACAGAAATTATGAAAACCATTGTTGTGTTCACAGCAGCTATACAAATGTTATTGCAATGCTATCACCAAACAGAGTCATTATGTGTTATGCACAAAGCCTGATGAATGATACAGTACTAGGGTAACAGGATGATCAATCAAAGCTGTTGATTCAGAAGACTGCATGGATAAGAGAGTTTAGATTCATAGAGCACAGCTTACAAACAATCAACCCCTGCCCACCCAATCATAAACAACAAAACAAACAATGTAATATCGTATACAACCCACCCTTCGCCCTCTTACGATACAGGTTACATACACAGTCCCTCATAAAGCCTATGGAATGTTAGTCTCTCAGGCAAAAACTCCCCCTTCAACAAAACTGATTCCTCAAAGAAATGGCATGGTCGCATGGCCTCTATGCTGCAACCAGCCCCACTCCCTCCCCTCTTTGAAACAATACAGAGTTGTAAAAATGAAAGAACAAAATAAGAGAAACACAGATCACTCAATGACCACTCCTGTCCAGGAGCTTAAAAAAACAAACAAAACAAAACAAAAACAAAATCAGGATACTCTGAGATCCTTCTCCTAACGCATTTTCTTTTTTTTGTGTTTTTTTTTCTATAAAATGTGTTTCTACTACTTGGAGCTACTAAAAAACCTGCTTTTTTTTAGAAAATAGTTGATAAAAATAGTCCTCTGAATTGTACAAGAAAAGAGGTATGGGGAGCTCTTTTGAGTATTGTGGTGATGTTATTCGGCAGCCTCGTCGTCTTTCTGTTCAGGTTCTTCTGTGGCGGCGGCCTCCTAGTGATACAGAGGACAGTGATTGTGAGAAATAAGATCACGTCTCTGATGTGATCTCAATATGTGCAAGGTGTGTATACAGGATTGATTACAATATAACTACTCAACTGACAGCTTTGTCTATAATCATATTAGCAGAAAGTAACTGGTTGGTAAGCAATAACCAGTTATGAATTGTGTCTTCACCACTGGCTCAGTGCTGATCAACACTAATTTCAAACAGTGTGTGATAATTCATAATCAGTGTTTTATGGCTAAACATTGATGGGATTGTATTATTTCTTATTTATAGGGCCGAATGCCTTGATGGAATGCCACCAATAGTTATTTCAAATTGGACAGGTACTTCATCACCTAAGTATCTATATCACAGCTAAATGTCAACTTCATTGTTATTATCCATTATTTATAAGTTATTTTCAACAGGAAAAGTACATGATCACCTATATATGTACATACATATTATATACACCTAATCTATACAGGACATTATGCATCTCTCACATCTTCAGCTTTAGCCTCTCCGTTCTCGGCGGGTGCCGCCTCCTCCTCCTCCTCTTCCTCCTCCTCTGGTGCCTCAACCTCTGCCTCGGGCTCAGCCTCCTCCTCCACCTCCTTCTTCTCCTCCGGTTTCGCCTTCTCCACCTCCTTCACCTTTTTGGGCTTAGCAGGGGCCTTCTGCTGCAGAATGGACAACAGCAAAAAATAAAAAAAATAAAAATTATAATACATATTAGAGTGATGTTTACAGAATCAATGAGAAATGACAAGCTGGGGGTTTTTTGTATATGAATAGATGCTCACCTTTGGTTTCGGCTCAGGTGACTTTGGCAGTGGTTTCTGGAAAAAAATATAGTGATAGGATTATATTAATTTAACTGACATACATTTAAATACATACATAAATGCATATGTTGCACATATTTTAAGTTATATAGGGGGATTGTCCAGTTGCTGATTATTATTTTTTCTTAGATATTAATACATTAATGTATTCGAAGTTAGCTTGTCTGATATTGTACTTACGGCTTGGAGTCTCACAGACCTCCTCTTGGGCTGTAAAAAAAGGGGGTGGGGGCAATAGAACAATAAGTCCCTTTATCTCAATGTTTACATTGATTAACCATTTACATGTTTTTATTTGTCAATAGTAATTGGAGCAATGCAGATATTTTGCATGTATACTGACCTCAGCGACGTCAGCGTCATTGTTAGCCTGTTTGAAGAGAGAGGGAAAAACCAAAACAAATGTAACATAGTAATTTCAGACACTCGTGGGTGGGTGTGTAGAATTCGGCAGGGGGGAGGGGCACACCACCGCTTCCCATCCCCCCACTCCAAGTTACTGGGAATTATGTAATCTGTAAATGGGTGGGGGATGGTAGACAAGCAGTTGGGTATTTTCACTACAGCCCCTGAGTGCTTTTTTGCCTTTTCCCTACGTGGACCCGTCTCACCGCCATTAAATGATGAGCAGCTATAGCCTACATAACCATACTCAAAATTGGCATGAACTGCTGGCTGATACTGTACACAGAGAGGAGGGGAATGGCAGCTCCGCCTCTACGCACCGAATTCATTCAGCAGCAATTCGCAGGGATTTGTTGCATGAAAGCATCTACTGCTACGTCAACCAGGCTACTTTGTGTTCCCGCCATTCGCTGAAATGTATGCTGGTCCTATAGAACATTCACTAGGCTATATGTTTTTTCAAAAACATAACTATCACACGAGCTGGTGGCGATCCTAGCGGCGCAATGTTGGTGGACAAAATTGCATAATACCATATCTGACTGGGTTGCCAGAGGAAAATCAATGCGCACCGACAAAACATACGAAGGGGAAATTCGGGTCAATAGTTGTCTGCTTTTACCCGTTTTCAAGCCCAGGCAGTAACACCGTATAGCTGTCTTCGTTTAAAACCCAGTCAAATCATTTGGATGCAGGATAGTCACATTCTTTTCTTGCGCGCAAGGGCAGCCATGACACCGTACCCTCTCCAGGAACCAAAGGGACTCGCGCATAACAGTTACGCTTCACTGCACACGACAAACTGCAAACTTACCACTGTACGACAGACACGGTCAGACTTAGAGGATAAAAGTTTTCCCCTGATAAAAAAAAAATAGCTAAAGTCTTATACGGGTCGTTGTCTCAACGTGTCCTATTAAAAAAAACAGACACACACAGGGAAGCTTTTCGGTGCAGGTTTATCCCCCTAGAGTAGCAACATGTTCTATGGCTTATGGGTTACACCCCTTTGTTCGAGCTCATAGACTAAGTAGCCTTCATCAGATGTGCTAAACTGAAATAAATACATTTCTATATGTCACCGATTTGTATGCATGCAAGGAAGTAGCTATGGATCAAATACCCCCCTCAATATCCCACAGCGCTAAGAAAAAAGGCGCCAGTTTAGGATACCAGTCCAATGCCTGTTAGGTTATTGAGCTAAGAAACACCTCACTGAAAATATGCTACAATGTATCAAGCAAGAGACCATGCACATGCAATTGTTGCACAATTTTATATGTTAGCCTAAATGTATTCGGAGAAGATACATACATGCAAATAGAAATTTTGTTAGATTAGTAGATTCTGTATACATTGTAACTTACTTTGTTTCTTTTCGGCATGGCTGCTAAACTTGTAGCCTACTTTTTTAGGTAGAGGAAAGAAGATCACCTAATCACAGCACAGGCAGCAGGCTAACAATGTACTGCTGTATGGGTTCAGTAAGACTCTAACAGTATCTTGGAACACAGTGTAGCTAGCATAAATGTTCTATCGGAACATAAACTAGCTGAAACCGGATTGGATCCCCCCTCTCTATATTCTATTCATTATACCACCAACCTGACGGGCAACCTACTCCCCGCCCCTTTTTCCCATTGATTGGCTTAAAGGTCTTGGCAACACATTTTCAAACCAAAGCAAGATACCTGTGTGGGTAGGTCAATACGCCAATCAGTTGCTTATATCAGTAGCCCTTGCTTTCTGAGATTTTTTCAGGTTTAACGCAATTTTATCTGGGACCATACATTATTTCTCTGGTTTATCTTGTGAAAAAATAAACCAACTAAATAACATGATGGTGCACAAACGCGTCCCCCCAAATTAGCCTCCAAAGGTAGACCATGTCCTTCCGGTTTGCCTCAAGTATTTGTGGAATTGCAACCAAAAGTTCGAAATCGTTTTTTAAACGCTTGTTCATTTTAATCATTTTGAGATCACATAATTATATACAACTATTTTGGTCGTGCTCACAGTGTTACATAGCGGAGTGGATATAGCCAAGCTTCTTTGGGGGTGTTCCCATTCTTATTACAGTGTGATCACGTTGATAAACAGCAAACATGGCTGCCGGGTACAATTGGTTCCTGGTACTGGGGTCTGTGTTTTTGTGTAACCTCGTCAAAACACTATTGCCGAGCTTTTCCTCTTTTGTAAGTAGTAACCTACAGAATTAACAAGTGTTTAAAATGTAGCATATGAGAAATGTAACGTTGCGATGCTACATTTTCGTGAATCAGCCAAAATAGCCTATTCGTGTTGCACCGACACAAAAGCAAATGGCAACCCATGACTGCATTTCTTTTCAGCGTACACTCCTATAGGCTCGAAGGTGTGGTCCTCAAGTTGTTTGTTCAAAAAGCGTCGACTCCTACTGAAGAGTCTATAGAAAGGACCCTATGGAAGATGCGTTTCGATTTAAATTTTCTCGAGTCGTTTCATTGGATACACGGTTGTGTCCGCAATATTGGCGTGAGGCAGAGAGCTATCACAAAACCCTCTTTCCCACATGAACACAATCGAAGTAAAAAATGTACACTTTAACCCTCGGAGATATCCACCATGTTTAGACAAATAGTTTGAAGAGAAGAACCGTTTGCATGTGATTATGTGCTGTTTGTGTACGATTGCGTGCCCATACACCTAAAATCAAGACCACATTTTCGATGTTTTTAAAAAAGAATAATGGTAGGCTCTGAATTTAAGATCATAGCTTATCATTTCCTTTCATCTAGATGTAGCCGTCTAGATCCATTGAAACTGGAAGAGCCAAAAACGCGTTTTCTTCTTCTACCATTAGCTCAAAATTAACACGGTATCAAAGCCCGGGGAAGATATTTAATGAGGACAGATACGAGTGCATTTTTATATCATTAGGCCTATTCAAGAAAAGAATAGGCCTAATTTGGTTGTAGGCTACCCATATCGGCACGCCAACCTAATGTAGCTCAGAAGTATTTTCATTTAAACGTGGTAAATTCTTACTTAACCTCCAAATATTCGGATAATTTTTTACTCGGATTAATATGAGTAACCGCTTTAACTAAATAACCCCTGGTGAAACCAACGCAGCTAAAACTGAGCTGATCAACATTAGATGAGAGGAGCAGTTGACGTGTCTTTTTTGGTTACAGCTATCGAAGGTGCTGCAGAAGGATGCCGAACAGGAGATGGAGATGCGCACCCAGATCCAGGAAATGAAGAAGGAGCTCTCGTCCATCAGCATGATGGATGAGTTTGCCAGGTATGCGCGTCTAGAGCGCAAGATCAACAAGATGACAAACATGTTGAAGACCCATGGTAAGCCCCCCTTTATTTAAGGTGGTTGTATTCGGATGAGGTTATGTTGTACGTTTTGTTAAACTTCACATCAGCAACATGAGATCAACTCAAGGAAAGGTTCACACCGTGAACATCAAAGGTCCATTTTGCAGACCAGGTGTTGCTCTAACCATCCAGAGCCCATATAGCTTCCACAATGTTCCCTGGATTGATTCCTTTAGGACTAAAGGGACAAATGTGGCAGGGGGTTGGGGGGGATAAAGTTTGTTTAACAGCAGCTTCCCCTTGTCACATGTCATGTGTGGAGAGCAGCAGGTGGGTCTCGGATAACAGTTGCAGTGTTCACTCTTAAATAACGGGTGTTTTTTTTTTTTTGTTGTTTTTTTTTTTTTTTTGGCGGGTGTCACAGCTGCTGCCTGTTGCTGTCCTTCAGTTCATCCCCTGTGTGCTGATCCATAAGCTATGGGGATGGGATTGAGGGCTGCCCACTCCATATGACCACTGTCTGGCACATTGCATATGCATCAGTTTGCCAAAAGAATGTCTTGGGGGGGGTCGGGTCGGGTCCCCCCTTGGATTTGTACAGTATATGATGAACCAGGGCCATATTGTGCACTGTGTGAATTGGGCCACGACAGGAAGACGGAGAAGCTGAACAGCTTTAGTTGAAAGTGTATAGGGGAAAAGCCAGACAAACAGTATAGACCGTTCATAAGCTGGAGACAGCTATACTCAAGGTGGCTACAGTTGTTACTTTTTTTTTTCTAGAATCAGTTCTAAGACGTAGGAGCAAATGCATCGTCTTGAAAATGAAACTTTTTCATTTACATTGTTTGGACAATGCTGCATTTAAGATAACGATCTTTGAATTTATTTGTAGATCCTAGTAATAAACAAATAAAAGAAAAACTCCGCAAACATTGTTGTACATGACGCAGAATTGTATTCATGGCATGTTCACCTTGAAACAAGAGGGTTCTAGCACTCAGCAAACGATGCTTTAGAGTAGGTCACCAGGGAATCATGTTAGGTTTTGTTCACAAGGAGTTGCTCTGAGTTCGGATCTATTAACCCCTTCATTGGCAAAGATGCCTTTTGCATTTACATACATTTCAGAAGTGTATAATGAAGTACATTATCCCTTTTTGTTATTTTGCTGCATCACATATCTCCCCCATATTAAAAAAAGAATATTCAATAAAAGTGCATTATGTATTTATATTATTGTTCTCTGAAATGTCCTTTGGAGAGTTTAAAACAGTTTTTCCCCTACAGTGAAGTCAAGAACTGCACATCAAGCCAAAATGAAGTGGATTGTGAACATAGTCTTCTACATACTTCAGGTTGGTCAGGCTATAGAAGGCAGGTTACCTACTGGTGCTACCTGGTGCTTCTAAAAGATGGAGATGAAGTAGTCACCCTTTTCACACCAGTAGCTCTCTCAAAGGTTTTGTTGAGTTTACACCAGGGACCAGAGAATCGGTTCATAATGTCGTCCTATACTATTGGACAAGTAGTGGCATTTTAATTTAGAAGCAGGCTTTTGAGTTAGTAAATAAATGAAGCCTTTAGAGTTAATTTATCTGAACTATTTCAGTGACTGTAAAGAGTGTATTTCAGTGCCCAATATGAAAAGGTATTGGGTCATTCTGTGTCAAATCAGATGTATGGCAAAGTTTGTATGGCAAAATATTGAAACAACATTAATATTATTGTACTTGCAAAAAACATACTGATTGGTACCATGTGATATTACCCTCTTTGCACTTTGGTCCAAATCTAGGGCATTATATAAAATCATTAGGTATGTAGTGCAAACTTTTAATGGAGAGTCAAATTCATACTGAGGACATGTTTGTTTTCTGTCCTACAAAGTTTGACCAGGCTAGGAATTAAACTTTTTGAGATATTGTTGCTCAAACATGGCTTCCAAAATAAGACATTTTTGAAAGTGAAATAATTGTAAAAGTCAAGGGTGAAAAAACATATTTGACAGGTGTTTGGGACCAAACATTATGTAGATAAACTTCTGAGACAATCGGGGAACCATTTTCCTGGATTCTGTCTGATTTGACACGGAATGGCCCTAGTCCATTTTTTTTTTTTTCATCAGCAGGGTAAGAATGGTAGGAAATCGATAATAAATATTTTGTTGATTAAAAATGTTTTCGTTTACTGCATTGCCAGGCTGTGCTCATGATCTCACTCATCTGGAAGTATTACGCCGACCCGGTTACCGTGGTGCCCAGTAAGTGGATCGCCCCACTGGAGCGGCTGGTGGCGTTCCCTACAGGAGTGGCAGGTAATGTAGCCCAAGGTCGGTTCAGTCCTTCCCAACTACAAGTACTCGGTGGAGTACTTGTTAGTGAAAACAAATAGAAGTACCCCCACCCTTTCTGCAAGCTGCTGCTTCAGTTGAACAATTCCAGGTTTTTTTTTGTTTTTGTTTTTTTGCAGTCATAAACAGAACTTAAAGTAGTATTGTATATTTTTTAACAATGATATACTGGTATACCAATCACTAATTGAATCAGTCCTCACATTTAATATTGCATCCTGGTGCAAATTTCTGACACAGAGAAGCAAAAAAAAAAACTCACAAGAATAATCAGGCCTGCATCCAGTATCACTGGTCCCTCTCAGACCCGTCTCTAGGACCTTTACAGTTGCATAGTAGATAGAAAGACAAATTCCATCGTTAAGGATCCTTCCGCCATTCCTTTCAGCTGCTTCCATCAGTTAATGAACTAATTTAATTAATTAATTGTTTATGGGTATTTTTATGCTCCCTCTAACCCAAAGCACTTGAGCCTCTAACCAAAGAAAAAATGAAATTACTATGTGATAGACAGTAAAGTTTTTTTTTTAATTAATGTTGAATCCAGTGTAGCATTCCCAAACACGCACTCAGTAAGAATGCACTGATTGTGTAATTTTGGCCTGATACTGGTATTGATGTTTTAAAGGAGTAGTCAGAAGTAAAAACAAACAAACTACATAGTTAATCAGTATTTCTTGCTCAATAAGAAGCACAAAATATAGAAGAGCACTGTTTATGAAGTCAGTACATTACCTTAAACTCAACTTCCAGTCCCCGCCATCTTGAGGAAAACTGTACAAGTCAGTGCTATCAACTCAAAATGGCGGCATCCGGAATAAGAGAAAAACACTCAGTCCCGCCTCCGTAACTTCCGTATCCATCCAACTTCCGGGCGTGGATTGTCTATGGGGAAATAACATGGCGTTTGAATATCATACCGGTAAAACATCTGTAGGTATGGTTGAAAAACCTGGTGGGCAGATTGGCCTACACACTTCTGCCATTTAGTTTCCACTTTTTTTGATTTTGCCGCTTAAGTAGTATACTATAGACTATACTACTTAAACGGCAAAAAAAAAAAATCCAGTGGAAACTAGATGGCAGAAGTGTGTAGGCCAATCTGCCCAGCAGCTTTTTCTACTTTGTCACCTACAGAGTTTGACAGGTACGATCTTTCAAAAAACCATGTTATTTCCCATAGACAATCCACCCGAAGTTGGATGGATAATGAAGTTAGGAGGCTGGACTTATTCTGGAGAGGTCTATTCCTTTAAGTAACAGTTTAGCCGATAACTGATGCCGATGCCAATATTTTTTTTATTTGTTTGTGTGCTTTGTTTTTATATTAATTATGCCCTTTACTATTTTCTATTCTTTGCTTTTGTTTGTTTAAAGCACATTGAGTTGTCCCTGTGTATGAAATGCACTATATAGATCAACTTGCATTGCCTTGCCTTTAGTGGCAGGGAAACAAAATATTCATATATATATATATATATATATATATATATATATATATATATATATATATATATATATATATATATATATATATATGTATATATACTCTTTTGATCCCGTGAGGGAAATTTGGTCTCTGCATTTATCCCAATCCGTGAATTAGTGAAACACACTCAGCACACAGTGAGGTGAAGCACACACTAAGGCCTAGTCCACACGTACCAAACCGATCTTTTTTTCCTCCGTCTTCCCTGGAACCGTATCAAGAATATTTAAGGCCCAAACGGATCCATCTCAACATGACTCAACATCGTTACTTCATACCCCAGGCCTATAGGTGGCACTGTGTCTTTACAGAAATTCACCAAAACTTGCGCTTTTAAAACAGACAGAATAGGCTAAATGGCTAGTGCAAGGAAACCAGAATTGTTTGTGTGGACTGATGGTGAACTGTCAACTGTAAAACTAATAAACTTTATTTTACGGTTTGTGAAGGGTGCAGTCCCGTCCTTTATTTGGCTAACGCAGGTAGGCCTACTAATCACCTTTACTTTCTTTGGTTGTAGGATAGTCCGTGATTCACATTAGTTTTGGCTATCACCGCAATTAGGCTACTAAACGCAAGGCTTACCCAAGTTCTAGGCTATTCTGTCGCCACATTTATAATATTGCTATAAAACCTTCGTTAGTAACAGTCAATACTTTTGCCTGCATCAAATCGTGCATTTGCATTCAGTGTGCTACCATCGGCGTAACGTGAGTTCTAAGCATCTTTGTATGCTTATATCTGATTTCACTCGACTGTGAATGCATGTATATATGTTGTAAGACATGTAAAATAAATTAATGACACTGGCACTACGCACAAATTAATGTAGCCTAAACTTACACCGCACTTTCCTAATAAGTTCTCTCGGCGTCACTGACAGTAGCTAGAATGCATAAAAAACACCGGGAAAACAGTGTTCAGTCCACCAAGTCATAAGCTATCGGCACTGGGCGCAGCATCAGTTGTGATATTTATCTTAACGGAGTGTAATCGTGAGGTAATGTCATGTATGAAAACTAGTATTGTTAGGCAATACTATAAGTGCAAGTCCAGGGCAGCTGAGGTGTGGCGATGACATCATCGATACCCAAGCAGGATGTGCGGTTTCGCTGTCTAAACGAACTCAAACAGGCTACGGTTTCAGATTTCTCCACTCGGACCAGGTTTCAGAAAAAAGGCGGTTTCGGCAGTGCGTTTACAGGATTCGTTTGGACGCTCGGCCAAGACGAAGCAAAACCTCTGTGTTTAACCTAAAAAGCGTCTCCGTGTGGACAGGCCCTAATCCCGGCACAGTGAGCTGCCTGCAACAACAGGCAGCAGGGGATCAGTGAGGGGATAGGTGCCTTGCTCAAGGGCACTTCAGCCGTGCCTACTGGTCGGGGTTCGAACTAGCAACCCTCCGGTAACAAGTCCGAAGCGCTAACAAGTAGGCCACGACTGAACCATTTCCAGCCTTTCACCCTCATGTAACATATCTCTGCATGTGCCAGGCCACGCATAACACAACATTTAGCAGAATTGATGTGATGTACACAAACAGATAAACATCAGCCACTAACTACCATTATTAAAATGGCATATTATGCTCTGATAAGCCAATACTAGTCAACCAGGCAAATTTTGACCGATGCTGATAAGGCTGATATACGCATCCCTAGAACTCTGTAGTGTGCCACAAAGGCAACTGAAAACGCATCTCTTGGGTGTTTGTTTGCATTGCAGACTCCAATTACAGAAACTCTGGCACTGATGCATGCCTTCTGGTGTCTCTTAACAATGTATTTGGTTTTCTCTTCTTCGGATTGATACAGCAAAGTGGTTTATTCCAGTGTAAAATGGTAGAAAGGTTCACAAAAGTTCACAAAGGTTCAACCTATGCCTGCTCTCGGCATATTCTCTGGAGTTCTCTCTCCTTCGTCCTGTCTGGGTGAACTACTTTGTCCTGTCTCAATGAACTAACTAAAAGTTACCAACTCAAGTCATTATATGCTGGTCTCAATGCAAATTAATCTGGCTTCTACCAAGATAACCTTTTGTCGTATGTATTTGATAATTGAGTTAACCTCACACCTTTGGCTGGGATG
Source organism: Alosa alosa (assembly GCF_017589495.1). Lineage (NCBI taxonomy): Eukaryota > Metazoa > Chordata > Actinopteri > Clupeiformes > Clupeidae > Alosa > Alosa alosa. The sequence goes on from NC_063203.1 coordinate 26,314,169, forward strand.
GTTCTCAATGGCTTACCCCCAAAAACCCATTCTATGATCGTTGGTGTTTCAAACCTCACCTGGGGCCAAACTGTCTGGCCTGCCATCAGAACATCAGAACTTAATCTTGGTTGGAGAAATGATATCACTCATACAATTCGGCAGGATGCATTTCTTGCACTGTACTGTGGAGGCTTTCCTTACATTATTTCCAGGTTCCGCTTCCCGGTCCGCAGAAACACATTGTATAGCCTGTGCGGCTAGTGTGAAGGACAGGTGTGCGTTACGTTACCTGACTTCCATATGATTGTATAATATCTAAATATATTTCAAGATGATGCCAAATCTAGACAGGGGACCTCAGAAAGTGGTAAATTCCTTTCATACAGCCACTTAAAAAAAATCTTATGACATGAGCTTCTGGTTATTCGTAGTGGTCCTTTAAAAGTGTAAAATGTAAATATACTTTTTATTATTGTACCATCCAATAATGTTAAGGCTTTGGGGAAATGTATATCATATATTCATTTAATTGAATGTGCTTAGTTATTAAAATGAAATGGGAGATTTAAAAAAAACGTTCTGTTACCCACACAGCATGTATAACCATGGCCTATATACTGTAGGCCTGTTTGTTATTGGAGAGACTCTAAATTGTAACCCCGAATTGACTTTGTGTGTTTCAGGTGGTGTCGGGATTACCTGCTGGTTAGTGGTGTGCAACAAGGTGGTTGCTATTGGACTGCATGCTGTAAGCTAAGCATGCTCAGTTCATCCTATGTTTACGCCCCAAAGCTTCGGAAACCACAAAGCAGCAGTGTTTTTTATTTAAAAGCGTTTGCGATCTTCATGCAGTCTGTTAATTTGTTCCATTATATAGTGTGAATAAAACACAGTTCTGTTGTTTCAGGGTTTTAATGTTTTAATGGCTTTCTTCAAGGAGATCTAGCAAGGTCAAAAACGTAATATTGGCTTTGAATGTTACTTTGCGTTGCTGCTACTTGCAGCTATTGGAGGTAAAGTTCCAACAAAATAGAGTTGAGAAATGTCATATCCACATCTCACATTGTGTGAAATGAACTGATGGATTTCAAAGATCAATTCAGTTAATTAACTGAAGATCAAGATCATGTACAACTGTTTTGTTTACTACAAGGAATAATTTTAAGTCTTGTGAATGTATGTGATGTAGGTGGCGGTGTTATATTTTACTTGTGTCATTGTCAGTATTTTTTTGTTTTTATTTATTTGGGAACAAAACACTGTGATGTTTTAAGTGCTACAGTGGTTATGTGGGTCTTTTCGATGACCAAAAAATGTTGATTGAGAGGAGTTCTGAAGATTGATTAGACACTTTAAAGATGAATTCAATAAACATTTTGTCAAATTGCTCCTTGCTGGTTATGTATGTGTTGTTGGTGGAAATTATTGTTTGGTGCAGTCAGAATGTAGCTCATTCCAGTGCAAACCAGAGGGCAGTCTCTACCCAATACAAACACATCTAGAACGGTGTCAACAGCAAAAACATAATAGCTAACATGTTATTCAAAGACCAGCAGTGATAATATGATGATGTGAATGTCATGCAAGCATTATTTTAGAATGTTATATTCAATAGACTATGTAAGACACACATGCCAAGGTTTGATTGATCTGCAAGGCCACTATGAAATCCAAAACATAGCAATCTCAGTAATAGTTCTGGTAGATGTCATCCACTTCAACATCACTGAATATGGCAGTTGAGCAGTTGTGAATCTTCTCTACATTCGCATACACTTCTTCCATATCACCATCAGAGTCTTTACCACGATCCTTCTGCTCAGCACACACAACTGTGTTCATATAGATACTCTTATCTTCATTAGAGCCACCTGGTCCGCTGTGGAATCCAATTGTGCTCACAGAGCCTGTTCAAAAGGAGTGAGATTACAATACATATTTAACATAAGACAGTGGTTTCTCAAACTGGGGGTCGCCAAAAATATTGGAGGGCTCGTGAAATGATTTGCAGTCTGGATTAAAGACATTTTTGTAAAGGTTTTTAGTCAAAGGCTGCCATTGACAATGACTTTGATGTTGACATAGCCTATGAGAGAAGACGTTTTCTGCCTCTGCTTCCAATGCCCATCTCACAACATTTCAAAACCAAATTCAGCCGGTTAGAGAGAAGGGGGTCGCGAGACTTGGCCCATGTTTTTGGGGGGGTTGCCAGATAAAAAGTTTAAGAACCACTGGCATACGACATGTTAAATTTAAGAAAAAAAATAATAAGCATCAATTATCATTTGTAAGAAAGATTAATGATAAGTACTAACACACAGCTAGAAAACTCAAGGAGCACATTGCAGCACCAGGCGCAATGCGCAATGAAGCTTGTGAAGAGATAGCTGGATGGGTGAATGAGACTGAGAGGATGGATATGGATGTAGATAGATGGACAGATAAATGGTTGGATGTAGATAATTGGATGGATCTGGAGAGATGGACTTAAGCAATAAGCCCCGAGAGGCCGTAGGTTACACTGATTCTACAACTGCTAAGGGGTGTTGTTACGGCTCCCGCACACAGTTGTGTGCGTTGCAGTGCTGGAGACACATCCCGTTCACTTTACATACTTTTGCTGCACCGATGGACGGCACCAGCCGATCAAAAAACGAATAAGCGAACAACAGACGGCTCCAGCCAATCAAATTACGGTTATACCTTAAGTCATTTGCATACCTAGCTACCGTCGGGAACACCCACTGGCATGCGTTGACGGAACGCAACTGTGTGCACGATGCACTAGCGGAGTGCCTGAAACCCCCCTTAGCTGTTCTACAATCAGTTACTACATATCTCACAAAAGTGAGTACACCTCTCACATTTTTGCAAATATTTTATTATATCTTTTCATGGGACAACACTGAAGAAATGACACACTACAATGTAAAGTAGTGAGTGTTGCTTGTATAACAGTGATGATTTGCTGTCCCCTCAAATAACTTGACACGCAGCCATTAATGTCCAAACCGCTGGCCACCCAAGTGAAAATGGGTATTTTGTGTGGCCACCATTATTCTCCAGCACTGCCTTAACCCTCTTGGGCATGGAGTTCACTAGAGCTTCACAGGTTTCCACTGGAATCCTCTTCCTCTCCTCCATGACATCACAGAGCTGGTGGATGTTAGAGACCTTGCGCTCCACCTTCCGTTTGAGGATGCCCCACAGATGTTCAATAGGGTTTAGGCCTGGAGACATGCTTGGCCAGTCCATCACCTTTACCCTTGCTTCTTTAGCAAGGCAATGGTCGTCTTGGATGTGTGTTTGGGGTTGTTATCGTGTTGGAATACTGCCCTGCAGCCCAGTTCCCGAAGGAGGGATCATGGCCTGCTTCAGTATGTCACAATACATGGTTCCCTCAATGAACTGTAGCTCCCCAGTGACAGCAGCACTCATGCAGCCCCAGACCATGACACTCCCACCACCATGATTGACTAGACACACTTGTCTTTGTACTCCTCACCTGGTTGCCGCCACATACGCATGACACTATCTGAACCCAATATGTTTATCTTGGTCTAATCAGACCACAGGACCAGGGCAAAAATGTGGTCATCACTGGTCAAATTCTGACTTGAACACAGCTTTGGAGTTCTCTAAACACATGTCATTATTCACTACTTTATTCGCCAGAACAGGAGCACAGAGGAAGCCATCTTCACGGCACTTCACTCTGCCCTGTCCTTGACAAAGCAACACCTATGTGAGAATGCTGTTCATTGACTTCAGTTCAGCATTCAACACCATTATCCCCTCCAAATTGATCACCAAACTCAGTGAACTCAGTCAATACCTCCCTCTGAAACTGGATTCTGGACTTCCTAACCAACAGACCACAGTCTGTTAGATTAGATAACCTCACCCACTCAACCCTCACCCTGAACACCGGCGTGTGCTGAGCCCTCCTTTACTCCCTCTTCACCTACGACTGCATACCTGTACATGGCTCTAACACCATTGTCAAATTTGCAGACGACACTATTGGTGATTGGTCTCATCAGCAACAGTGATGAGACAGCCTACAGGGATGAAGGACCAAAGAGCTCATTGTGGACTTTAGGAAGTAAAAAGCTAGCACACACACCCCCATCCTCATCAACTGGACTGAGGTGGAGCATGTCACCAGTTCAAGTTTCTCTTCTACCTCTACCTTGATCAAGAAGGCTCACCAGCGTCTCTTCTTCCTGAGGAGACTAAAGAACACAACCTGTCTCCTCAGGTCCTGGTGAACTTCTACCGCTGCACCATCGAGAGCATCCTCACCAACTGTATCACAGTTTGGTATGGCAACTGCTCTGCCTACGACCGAAAAGCACTGCAGAGGGAGGTGAAAACTGCCCAACGCATCATCAGATCATCAAAGACTGTTCTCAACCACAGACTGTTCACCCCACTCCCCTCCAGGAGGAGTTACAGGTCTCTCCACACCCGAACCAGCAGGTTCAGAGGAAGCTGTCACCTTACTGAACTCAAGGGCCAATGACAGCCATGAAATTCCCACCCTGGTGTAGGCCTACTCACTTTTTTGCCAGCGGTTTAGACATGAATGGCTGTGTGTTGATGTGAGGGATGTACTCACTTTTGTGAGATACTGTATCTGGCAAGATTCCATAAAATAAGGGCACAGCAACTAGCCTGGGTTTTCCCATGCTTCCTCACGCGTGTGATTTTATCCAGGCAGCCTGGATTCTATGGACTTCGTTTTCACCTCAACGAAGGAACCAATCACAGAACGGAGGGAGGGCAGCAAGACGATGACGACACACCGAAGCCATTATGTGCTATGTACAGACGCATTTGATAGACATTCGGAGCGCCCAATAAACGGCTCTGGGCATTCGTAAACCACGTTTCAGATACGAGAAAATTAATGTGGTCTAACGTTAGCCAGGCTGCACAGCAACGAGAAATGTAATGATTTATTCATAGATAGTCATTCTTCCGCCAAGAAATATATTTTTCCTCTACCTGAATGGTTGCCAAGCAACGTTGAGAGGCAGTTACTTTAACTTTTGTATCAAGTTATGGTAGCGCAGTAATATTGAATATAGCCAATCATAATCAATTACCGGAACTATCCGTTTTAGAAATAGATATAGATAAGTGGATGTCTATGGACAGATCCATGGTTGAATGATGCTACATGGACGGAGGCGGATGGATGGTTAGATGGATGTAGAGGGATGACGAAACAAAAAAATGTTTTTTTAACATACGCAGTAATGCTTGAACAAATGCAGTAATGCTTGATCAAAGTCTGTATGCTAAGCGGTTAAATTAGACACAGAATAATTATAACTTTTTAGTTTTCGAAGAACAGCTACAGCGTGTACTGTAATAAGATGATGATTTCAGACTCACATTGTGGGCCACTGTTCCCCTGGGGCATGTTGGTCAAGCACTTTTTGTTCACCAGACAGAGTGTGACAGGAATCACCACAAACAGAAACAAAACTGAAGTCACTCCGGCTACAATGGGAACCAGGGATGCTGGAAGAGGAACAGCAAATTGTTTGTAAGAGCAAAGCAACAAGGCAAGTAAACTAGCAAGCAAAACAAACAAATGTACGTAAGTCTCCAATATACCTCTTACGATGACTGTCAGTGGTGCTGTCTGTGTTGAATTGAAGGTGTGGCTGGACACAGTGACCTCATAGACACAGCTGTAGTTGCCCTGGTGGGAGTAGTCTGCCTCAGGAATGTAGAAGGAGGCTGAGTGGTTGATGGCAAGCTGAGTCCTGGTCCTGTTAGACCCATCAAAGATGAGGTGGAAGGAGCCTCCTTGGTGCTGTGGCTCAGTAGAGCAGATGAGGGAGAGGCTGTGGCCCCTGGTCACCTCTGGCCCCTGAGGCCCCCAGAACAGCCCTCCATCTGGGGCACTGAGAGAGATGTTGGGCTGCACAAGCACCACTGGGGAAGGGGCCAGTTTATCAGTGGACGTTTGATATCAGAAAACATTACTAAAGGTTGTATCAGCGATTGCAGGCCCAAACATAAATTATCACATTTATCTAATCTTTCCTCACTATCCGCTAGCTGCCCGCCCCATAAGCAGGCCGTCAAAATACGAATCCCTGTAGGCAGCCTAGGCTCTGAGATCTGTACACAAAAACAATTGGTGCTACCAACCACTCAAAACCAAAATAAATAGTGTTCCAACTAATCACCGACAAGATGTGTGTTTAGGAGAGTTTCAATTGCACGGGAGGGAGGGGGAGGAAGTAGCGAGCTAGCTCTTTGTTTTGTTTGAACGTCAACAGAAGTGATGTTACCCGCAATCGCTGATACGACCTTTAACAAAAACCTGAAATATGACATATAATCACATTACCTATTACGGAGAGGCTGACAGTATCACTTTGCGGGGATGTGAATTTACGACTGGAAACCCTTGTTCGATACCAGCAGTAGTAGTCTCCTTTGTGGATAAAGTCCACTTGAGGAATGGTGAAGAGGGCAGAGTTTTGATAGAAGCTGTTTAGTTCTCTAAGTGACCCAGAGAGCTGCTGTAGAGTGAATGTACCACCCAGGTGCTGTGTAGAGATGGAGCACCTCATCTGGACAGACTGACCCCAAGAAACCTCTTTGCTGGTTTCCAGTGAAAGACTTGGCTTCTGTAGTACAACTGGAAATGAAAGAAGGTGCAACAAACAATCAAAACAGCTGAAACATCACAGCAGAGGGTTACCCTATTAGAAGTGAAGACATTTTTAATAATAGCGCTTTATCATTTAGCTTTATATGACTCATATTAGTGCAGATCTGTGTCCTTCCATTTTTCAGGGTGTAGGTTACCTGACTTCACATTCACTCACCCACAGTGATACTGATGGAGCTACTCCTGCAGAAGCCAGAGCAGAGGCCACATGTGTATCTGCCTGTGTCAGAGGCATCCACAACAGAATGAGTAAAGGTCACGCTGCTCTGTAACTGGTAGTAACAGAACTGTCTCATGATGGAAGCACCATTTCTGCATAAACAATAACTGTGTTGACAGTTATTAATCCCACCACAACTGATACGAACAGTTTCTCCAGGTGAGACAGTTGAATATAAGGAGATGAGCCGGATGGAGGGAGTGGAATATTGACCTGGAGGAGGGAGTCATTTAAGAATTTTTAATGAAATATAGTTCATGCATAACTGAATAAGATGGAAAAAGAACTGTCAGGATTATTTAAATAGAGAAACACTCCACTTACCAGCTATTGAAGTGACAGTAAGACAAAGAACTAGTGAAGAGAGAATCAGATCAAGAGGTGTTTAATGAATGTACAAATGTAGATAAAATTTACAATTATGTATTGTGTGCTAACACATTATACTTATTTGAGCTACATATTATGCAGATATTTATAGGGCTATTTTAAAATGTATCAGCCTTTATGAAGGTCACTTTGGTCAATGTTGTGGCAAAGTGAAGTTGTCCTTAGTACATTCCTGTTGAAGGCTATAAAAAGTATTCACCCCCTTAGATATTTCCCCTTTTACTGCTTTTATAAATGGAATCTGGCGTTCTAAGCGATGTTGGGTAACATCACTTCTGTTGATGTTCAAACAAAACAGAGAGCTAGCTCGCTATACAGTATATATATATATATATATATGTGTGTGTGTGTGTGTGTGTGTGTGTGTGTGTGTATACTAGTATAAATATTCTGCTTTCACTTTGACATTAAAGAGGAGATTTTTGTAAAGTATTGTAAAAAAAAGGCTAAACTGATCAAGATTTAATTTATAAAAGCAGTACCATTGGAAATATCCAGGGGAGGTAAATGTGTTGTATGTCCTGTTCTACACAGTACACAGCTTCATTACTTGAGTAAAAGTACAGATACCCTTTGCTAAATTTCAAAGTACAAGTAAAAGGACAACAGTCAGATGTCTACTTAAGTAAAAATACTAAAGTACTTGTTTTTAAAAGTACTTGAGTATCAAGAGTACAAGAGTAGCCTACATTTTCTAAATATTGCATTACTACTGCCACAGTGCTTACATGTATGTATAGAAATGTCCTACATGGAGTTATACATTTTTTAATGTTAATACCTTGGAAAATGTAAAAGGAATTGAAAGTGAAATCAAGTCATTTTCATCTTTTTACCATGTTGCCAGGGATGGGCAGTATTTCTAATATATGTATTTCAAATACGTATTTCAAATACAAAATACTATTTTGTAATTGAAACACTTGAAGTGAAAACTATCATTAACTTTTCAGAAAATTGAAATAGTCTGGTGAGGTGGGGCCACAGGTTGGCACATTCCCCGGATGGACCTGTTATCTTCATCCATTGTTTAGATCCCATGGTTTCATCTCTTATCTAAATCTGACCATGGAGTTGACTTTGGCGGAAAGCTGAAGGTGATTGCTGATAGGCTGTCCCAATCAGTGGCACCTGCACAATCCAATCACGTTTGAGAGGGAAACAATAAATTGAGGGTTTCCCAGATTTTTCTTTTTTCCTTTTTTTTTAGAAGTAGTAACGGGTACTCACGGTTATGAATAGAAATGTAGTGGAGTAAAGAGTACAATATTTGCCTCTCAAATGTACTTGAGTAAAGTCATGAGTACTCCCCAAAAATGATACTCGAGTAAAGTACAGATCCCTCAAAATTGTACTCAAGTAAATGTGCTCCGTTACTGTCCAGCTCTGCAACTGACTAAAAATTGATCTCAGTAAGTGTAAGTTCCGGCATATAATACCAACATGTGAAAAAAACCAACATGGCGACTCTGACTGCAATCTGGTTTGTTGTGTTTCACATCCTCTTCCCTTTTTGTCTTTGTCTTTTTGATTGTGTTAAATAACTCCTTTCAACTTTGACTTGTTTGTGGATGTGCGTGTTGACTGGATGTTACAGAGTCAGTGATTCCCTTGGATCACCTAATCCCCTCTGAAAACTGTGAATATGTGTTGTTGTTTTTAATCATATTTGCCTGTAAGGACTATTTTATCAGTGTACTAAATTGAATTTGGTGTTGTTTCAATTTTACTTTTTTTATGTCATTGTTTTCATTGCTGTCTTTTCTTTTAGTCAATGTCTTTTGACGTTTGGTGTGCTGCCTTGGAAAGGGCCGACTTGAAAAAGAGACAGCAATCTGAATGTGTTCTTTTCCCTTGGTTAAACAAAGCTAAATACGTATTGTGTTCCCTAAGAGTAGAGCCCTTGGTCTCTGAAGCGAAGTACGAAACGAAGTTAAAAAGAAATTTCTGGAAGTTATTTTTGTTGAAATGTCAGATTCCAGATTGAGTGCTTAAAACAGCATCAATTAAAAAAATGCCACTGTTGCCACAAATGCCACTTCAAACAACTCCAACAGCATCTTCACAATATTCCCTTTAACTTCATAACACATTAAAATAAAAATAAACTTACCCAGGATTGGAGAGAGCACAGCCATTGACGTGTCCATCTCTGGGGGAATCATCACATAGAATATGTGTCCTTCCTCTTTCTTTCTTCCTTTTAGCCTTTTTTACCTGACCTGTATTCTCTTGTGGTCAAGTGTTGAAAGTGGTAAAATCTATGTGGAAATTAACATGTCAACCTGCAAGCAAATATCTAGAGTAACATATACCAATAAATAAAATGCTGATGTCTTTTTTAAATATTGGCTGATTACAATATTACTCAAATATCAAAATACATTTTTATATAAATATAGCTGCAAGCAGCAATGAGGGGGCCAAGCAAAATGTGTGACCTGTGAAAATGTTTTCACGTTTCCAACAAAATCCAAGATGGCGGTGGGATCAATTATTTTGACATCCAAAGTTGGCATGTGTCAGCCTAATGACCTCCAACAGTATTAACAGACACCACTAGTTAGTTTTAATTCCAAAAACATCAACAGTTACAACTTAAGGCAAAATGCATTTTTGGTAATTGCAGTGCCCGCTAAAGGTCAAAGGTCACCAAATTTCTTGACCTGTGAAAACCTTTTAGTTTTAGATTCCAACGATACTTCTTTCCAAAAATCAGGCCAACGGGTCAAAGGTTACATGTGTGAACAGACAATAATAAGAAAGCAATGGGTTAAACAACAGCCTTAATGTATTTATTTTAGTAATTTCATTCAGTTTCTGTACAAATGTACAGCTCTCCAGATAAAAAAAAGAAATGCATTAAATGTATTACCATATCATGTCATCATCAAATCACCGTGCCCTGCCCTAAAAAGGCCACGCAGATCATAAAACTGTTGTGATTTTCTTAACACTGTTTACAATTTTGTGCGATCTACGGATAACATGCATTCCACATATATACAGACCCTAATTCTTGTGTGCTTTGTCTGTGTGGTAGGCTATTGCTCTCACATGGAGCAAGGACATGGTCACCTGCCATGTAGAACAGAGCAGGAGGTGTCAAGACAACACAGGTGGACAGGGGCGTAGCACAAGATCCTGGACCCTTGCATAGGCAGTCCTGATGACCCCCCATGTTCCTCAACACAGGTAAAATAAAATATATTCCAGACTTTTCAAGGACCCTCTCCCCCCTTGGGCCCCTATAATCAGTAGTGGTTTTACCCCCAGTCTGACGCCCCTGCAGGTGGATGAAAACAAGATGCTGCAGATGTTAAGGATAAAGACATACTGTATTGGTCCTATACTGCCCCCTAGAGTTAAAACTGGTGTGTAGTCTAAAGACAGAATAAGACTTAACAAATATCACAAGAAACAGGACATATTCATTTAATACACAGTAATTCAGTTCATAAACACAAATCCCCATGCTTTTTTAAAGTTATTTGTTTAAACAAATGAAGCATGTAAAACTTAAAAGGGTCAGATAAGGCAACTGCCAAAAATTTAAATTATGTTTAACTGAAAGGCCAAATGAATAAAGAAGCCAAAACTGGATGCAGGAGCCTGAAAGCAAAAAAGACCAAATCCACAATACAAATAAATCTCACTATAGTTTTTAGCTATTGTTTATCATTTAGTTATTGTTTATTTTCCTTTATCGAGACTGGTGGCAAAGTAAACTTCAGTAAATCTTAACATTTGTTAAAACAGCACTGAGCCATGTTATGTGTTCTTTGAATAATATTTGTATCGCAAAACCAGAAATTCAAAAAATACATTAAAGGTTTTACATAACAGTTAATTCAGTCCCTTGCAATGGTATTCAATACTACAACTTCATTGACTCCACTGTCCTTACAAAGCGCTGAAATGGGTAGTTTCACAATCAAGGTAAGCAGTTTGTATCACAAGACCTACAATGGCAGTATTTCATGGCCCAGGCAAGCCTCTTTTTCTTATTCTGACATTTTAGCAATGGCTTTCTTACTGCATCATATGGCAATGGTTGGGACAGACTTATGGGGGTGAGAAGAGGAATGAAGCAGGGGATGAGGATATCGACAGAGAGACAGAGAAATAGATAGATAGATAGATAGATAGATAGATAGATAGATAGATAGATAGAGATCCCAAACATTAAATGAAGTGTTTGCACTTTCTGTGTATGTTTTGTGGTATATTCATGCCACCAATGTTAATAAAATGATCAAATGCATGTGACACTCATCTCATAAACTCATAATTCTCTTATTTTCACCTGAAAACATTTGGCTAGTGGAAATTCTGATTGGCTAGTAACTTTAGAAAGTTACCAGCCACATTGGCTGGTGATCAAAAAAGTTCATTTAGAATCCTGGACACAACAGCTTTCAAATCCACATGTACCAGACCAGTATCAGAAATAGTTTTCATAGATGTCAGGCTCTTCATAGTCATTGTCTATGGCAGTTGGGCCATGCAGTTCTTCTACATTCAGTCTTCTTCCAGGTCACCATATATGTTCTCTACTTCCTCATGTCCACCTGGTCCATTGTGAAATCTGTATCTGTTTGCAGAACCTGTTCAAATGGAGTGTGGCAGACAACAACACATTCTTCATGCACAAGCGTGTTACGGTTTTTGTCATTTCAGATGTTACATTAAAATTAGTGTGACGGAGTACTTCAGTTGAGTATGCGCTCTGACTGCCATACCAACAGGCCTGGCTCTTTGCCGTTGCGGTCAAGCTGCAGGTTTAGTGCCCCGGAGACCCGGGTTCAAGACCGGGTGGGGTCACTGCTCTCTCCCTTCGCTACATATGGTGTCAGAAGTGGGATGGCTTGCCGTGAGATCATCGGAAGCTTGCCCAGTGTCTGCTCCGTATGAGGGACCCCCAGGATTGGTTGACCCCAGTGTGAGGGACCCCAGAGATAGGTGAAGCACGTGTGTGGGGCACCCTCGGATGGGAGAAGTATGGCTGGTGGTTGCGCCAGGGACGCCAGTGTGTGTGAAGTGCGTGGGCAAGCTTCCCGAAGGGGAGGGCAGTGTGACGGAGTACCGTCACTACAGTTGAGTATGCGCTGTGACTGCCCTTTGGCGTTGCGGTCAAGCTGCAGGTTTAGTGGCCCGGAGACCGGGTGGGGTCACTGCTCTCTCCCTTCGCTACAATTAGTACTTCAGTACTACACATAGATTTATCTAATTAATGAGATGATTTGACTCACTGTGTGCCACAGTGTTCATCCGGATTGTGCGTATGTGTGTGTCACTCAAACACTTTTTCTTCACCAGGTACAGGACGGCAGGGATCAGCAACAGCAGGAACAACCCTGAAATCACTCCAGATGCAATGATGGGAGCCAGAGACGCTGTACAAGAAACAGGAAATTACAGCAAACAACAAACAAACACACAAACAAATAATACTCAAGTGCGGGATGTTTACCTCTTATGGTGACTGTCAGTGGTGCTGTCTGTGTTGACACAAAGGTGCGGTTGGACACAGTGACCTCATAGACACAGCTGTAGTTGCCCTGGTCAGAGTAGTGTGCCTCAGGAATGTAGAAGGAGGCTGAGTGGTTGATGGCAAGCTGAGTCCTGGTCCTGTTAGACCCATCAAAGATGAGGTGGAAGGAGCCTCCTTGGTGCTGTGGCTCAGTAGAGCAGATGAGGGAGAGGCTGTGGCCCCTGGTCACCTCTGGCCCCTGAGGCCCCCAGAACAGCCCTCCATCTGGGGCACTGAGAGAGATGTTGGGCTGCACAAGCACCACTGAGGAATGAGGCAGTTCATCAGTGGAGGATTAACATGAAATGACACGTGACTAAGAGCTAGAATGTCTCTTTATATAAGACAATGGTGCCTTGACAACTTTCTTAATAAGCTCAAAATGAATTGCAATTATTGAACAGAAGACTGTGTTATGTATTACATAGTTAACGGTTTCATATAAAACAATATCCTAACTACAAGATCCTATAATTATAATCAAGATCATATCCTTATATCCATCCAGACCCTTCAAAACATTACTAAACAAAAATATGACCAAATATGATATTGCATTACCAATTACAGAGAGGCTGACAGTAGCACTTTGGGGGGATGTGAATTCACGACTGGAAACCCTTGTTTGATACTGGCAGTAGTAGTCTCCTTCATGGATAAAGTCCACTTGAGGAATGGTGAATAGGGCCGAGGTTCCATTGTCTCCAGTGTCTCTCTTTGTCTCTGTAAATGACCCAGAGAGCTGCTGTAGGGTGAATGTACCACCCAGGTGCTGTGTGGAGATGGAGCAACTCATCTGGGCAGACTGACCCCAAGAAACCTCTTTGCTGGTTTCTAGGAAAAGACTTGGCTTCTGTAGTACAACTGGAAAAGAAAAGTGCGAGTAAGATGCAAGAAACGAATAAACTAGAGAGGCACTTGGAAAGTACAAACCTCTGTCAATGGCAAATGGCTTATCTCAAAAGGAGAGTGAATACTACTACTACTACCATTACTACTGCTGCTACTACTACTACTACTACTACTACTACTACCACTATACTACTACTACTACTGCTGCTGCTACTGCTACTACTACTACTACACTACTACTACTACTACTACTACTACTACTACTACTGCTACTGCTATTATAATACTACTACCACCACTACTGCTGCTACTACTGCTGCTACTACTACTGCTGCTGCTGCTACTACTACTACTACTACTACTACTACTACTACTACTACTACTACTACTACTACTACTGCTACTATAATACTACTACCACCACTACTGCTGCTACTACTGCTGCTACTACTACTGCTGCTGCTGCTACTACTGCTACTGCTGCTACTACTACTACTGTTGCTACTACTGCTACTGATGCTACTGCTACTAGGCCTACTACTGTAGCTGTTGCTGCTGCTGCTGTGGCTACTGCTATTGCTGCTACTACTACTGCTACTGCTACTACTGCTGCTACTACTACTGCTACTGCTACTACTGCTGCTACTACTGCTACTGCTACTAAATTCATTAGAGGCCAGGCAGCTAGAAGATTGACAGTTTCAAATAAAACAATATCTTAAGTATTAAGATCCTATCCTTTCATCAAAGCCCTCCAAAGCACTACTTAACAAAAAAACACTACTTAACCAAAAACTGACATATGCACATACAGTATAGGACATATACTCACATTACCTATTACAGAAAGGCTGACAGTAGCACTTTGGGGGGATGTGAATTCACGTGTGGAAACCCTTGTTTGATACTGGCAGTAGTAGTCTCCTTCATGGATAAAGTCCACTTGAGGAATGGTGAAGAGGGCAGAGGCTCCAGTGTCTCTCTTTGTCTCTGTAAATGACCCAGAGAGCTGCTGTAGGGTGAATGTAACACCCAGGTGCTGTGTGGAGATGGAGCACCTCATCTCGGCAGACTGACCCCAAGAAACCTCTTTGTTGGTTTCCAGTGAAAGACTTGGCTTCTCTAGTACAACTGGAAAAGTAAGGTGCAACAAACAGCCATTAAAGAGAAAATGGAAATAAAAACTGAAATATCACAGCATCTTGCAACAGATTTAGTTAACTGAGGGGCTACAAGTAGCCTATTAGCAGTGAAGTAATAATGCTGCTTTATCATTTAGCTTGTTTCCAGCTTTACATGGCTCATATCAGTATCGATCTGTCTCCTATTTTTCAAGGTGTGCCAGATTACCTGACTTCACATTCACTCACCCACAGTGATACTGATGGATCTGCTCCTGTAGAAGCCAGAGCAGAGGCCACATGTGTATCTGCCTGTGTCAGAAGCATCCACAATAGAATGAGTGAAGGTCACACTGCTCTGTAACCGGTAGTAACAGAACTGTCTCATGATGGAAGCACCATTTCTGTATAAACAGACATCCCTGTGTTGACAGTTATAAATGCCACAACTGATACGAACAGTTTCTCCAGGCGAGACAGTTGAATATAAGGAGATGAGCCGGATGGAGGGAGTGGAATATTGACCTGGAGGAGGGAGTCATTTAAGAATTTTTAATGAAATATAGTGCCTATAAAAAGTATTCACCCCCTTGGATATTTCCCCTTTTACTGCATTAATAAATTTAATTTTGAATATTTTATTTTGGCCTTTTTTTTACAATAATGTACAAAAATCCTCTGTGAAAATGTCAAAGTGAAAGCAAAAGTAATGTTAGGACCATTGAACTGTTCAATGCTTCACTAAAGGGAAGAGGAGAGATAGACTTCTCTGCATAGTCTGTCTGCCTCTCCACCTTCTCCATGTTTGTGTACTATCTACTGTTTTACTGCTACATTGTTTACATGCTATATTAGCACATATGCACATATGCATAACCCCTCCCTCCCACAGCCTGGATTGTGGCCGTACTTAATACTTAATACTTTATACTTAATACTTGATCAATGGCTGTAACCCTTTTACTTCAACCTATTCTTGCACTGATATAGTTGTTTATATTACTTTGTCTATAATTATTCTCTTATATGTCCATATTTATTTAATGCTGGTCTCTAGACTTTATTCTTGCACTGTTACACTGTTGGACTCATTTGCACCATCCCCATGACACTCACTCTCATAGAGCACCTTACCATGCATATAGAATCATAGTCTCAATCCCTGCCCTGTCACTGCAAGCGCCTCATGCTTGATCATCCTTAAGCACACTCTGTGGATATTTGATTTAGTTTTATTTAGTATATTTAGTATTTTAGTATTTTTTAAATCTTCTACTGTCTTTATTGTGCAGTGGTGTTTTTTTGAATACTTTTTCTGCTGTAAGTGCATGTTGTGTGTGATGTCTATATGCTACTGAGACCTTGAATTTTCCCTTGGGGATCAATAAAGTATCTATCTATCTATCTATCTATCTATCTATCTATCTATTTAATTAAACATGCAAAATGAGCAATTGCATAAATTGTCAGGATCAGTTCCTGTTCTGTCTTGTCTTGTTCTCATGTTTGCTTTGTTTACTTCCTGTGTCTAGTGCCATGTGCTCCTTTGTTTGTTTGCCATGTGTCTCTGTTCCATGTGCCTGTGTCTCCGCCCCTCACCTGATCCTTGTTAGTTTAATTATGGTTTCCACCTGTGTCTTGTTCATTGTCCACCTGTGCCCTGTTAACCCCTGTGTATTTAAACCCTCTGTCTCCCCTCAGTCCCCTGTTGGTCATTGATGTTGTTTCGTGGTTTGCTGTAGTGGTTAATTCAGATTCCTGTTTGCGCTAAGTTTGCCTCACCGCTACTTGCCTTGCACTCTGGTCCAGCTCTCCTAAGCCAACCATTACATAAATATGTATAATGTGGAAGGTCCAGTTACTGGTCAATCAGGATTTTTGGCTATTATTCCACCATGAAGATAAAATGAGTTATTGAAAGCATAAGTGAAGGGATGGATACAAAGAAAATGTTGGTCCCTGAACATCCCCTGGAGATCAATGAAATCCATCATAAGGGAATGTAAGGAATATTTGCTAATGTGCAAATCTGCCTAAAGCTAGCCATCACCACAAACTGAGTGACTAGTGGGGGAGGCCACCGAGGCACCTACGACAACTCTGAAGGAGTTAAAAGCTTCAGCAGCTAAGATGGGTGATATGGGGGAAACTCTGCAACAACTACTGCCTGATGCTTGTTTTTCACCAGTCAAAGCTCTATGAGTGAGTGGCAAAGCTCTTATTAAATCTTGACTAAAGTTCACCCAAAGCCATTTGGGAGACTCCAAGGTCAAATGGAATTTAGCTTTTTGACCAACAGACTAGATGCTATGTAGATACCAAACACTGCACATCACTAATTTGAAGAATGGTGGTGGTCGCATCATGCTGTAGGGATACTTCTGAACAGCAGGCCCTGGGAGGCTTGTAGAGGTAAATGTTAAATGAATTCAACAAAATATATGGAAATCCTGGAGGACAATCTGATTCAGTCTGTAAGATAACTATGACTTGAGAGAAGATTTACTTTTCAGAAACATAAAGAGCCGAGGCATACAGCGAAAAACACAGAAATGGTTTAAAGACAACAAGGTGAACGTTCTGGAGTGGCTAATCGAGTCAAAGCCCAGACCTCAATCCTATAGACAATCTGTGGCCAGACTTGAAAAGGGATGTTCACACCTCATCCCCTTCCAACTTGACAGAACTTGAGCAGTTCTGCAAAGAAATATGAAGTAAAATGGCAGCATCCTGATGTGTAAGGCTAATTGAGACATTTCCACACAGACTCTCATACTTTAATTGTGACCACAGGTCATCTACTAAATGCTGGATTGAAGGGGTGAATATTTATGCATTTGCATATTTTTGCATTATCTATTTGTTACACTTTACTTGACAGTATTGAGATAAGAGTGACATGACACTGTCATGAACGTGTCATAAACAAGTCATAAACGTTTATGACATAACGCTTCTGTCATTAAGTGTCATTCGGTTTTTGGCATAACAAATTAGGGTTAGGATTAGGGTTAGAGGTTAGGATTAGGGTTAGGGTTCATGTGTCATGACAGTGTCATGTCACTCTTTGTCGATACTGTCAAGTAAAGTGTTACCAATTATTGTAAAAAAGGCCAAATTAAATTGATCAAGATTCCATTTATCAAAGCAGAAAATATTCAGTTCAGAGGAAATATCCAAGGGTGGTGAATACTTTTTATAGGCACTGTACAGTGCATGCATTGCATGATTAAAAATAACTGTCAAGTTTATTTGAATAGAGAAACACTTCACTTACCAGCTACTGAAGTGACACAGAGACAAAATACTATGAAGAGAGAATCAGATCAAGAGGTGTTTTATTGACGTAAAAAAAATATGCTAACACATTACTCTTAATCCAGCTACATATCCCATGTTTCCAGTTACACATCACCTTTATGAAATAAGTCACATATACTGTATAAATATAGGGTCATTATAACGTATCAGCTGTCATAAATAACTCTTTGGTCAATGTTGCGACAAGGTGAAGTTACATTCCTGTTGGGGCGGTGGTAGTGTAGTGGTAAAGGAGCTGGGCTAGCGTGCAGAAGCCTGAAAGTTGTAGGTTCAATTCCCGGCTTCCACTGTTGTGCCCTTGAGCAAGGCACTTAACCCCAAGTTCCTCCGGGGACAATGTGATCCCTTGCAATATAGCTGACCTATGTAAGTCACTTTGGTCAAGAAGTGTCTGCTAAATGTAATGTAATGTAAAAAGGCTATGTCTGTTCTGGGTTCAAACAGGATGTTATAACAACTGTCTAAATTGGCCTCCAGCATATAACTAAGTGAGGAGGGGGGAAAGCAATATTCTCTGATTCTGATTGCACTTTTCTTCTCTTCTATTATGTTAACAAGCCCTTGTATTTGGGTGAATATCGCTGATTGGTGCCTTTTGCTGTCCTGGATATGTATAACTAATTTGCCATGTCAACATAAATGCCTATAAAAGATTTTGTTTTTATATTTGTCTATGTATGCTGTATGCTATTTTGCCATGTCCCCCAGCACTATGCATTAAAGTTCAAATTGAGTAAAATAAAGTAAAAATCCTAAAAAATATATTTTTTTGCTTTCACATTAGATAGATAGATAGATAGATAGATAGATAGATACTTTATTGATCCCCAGGGGAAATTCATTATTGTTTTGCTAAACAAGATAATACTTAAGAGCATGGATAATTTTATGATAAGAATAGTGCTTTTATTTACTAAAGAAGAGGAGTTTTTGTGTGTTCCTAAAATGATCGTCCACCCTGTTGTATTGGGAAATTTTCCCCTATAAGGAAAGGTCATCCTCTCTAGTAACATCAGGACAACAGTTTCCTGGGAAATTCCCCTGCTTAAGTTAGTGAGTAGTTGAAGTTCTTACTAAAATATTTTCTTTGTATAAGTATGCTTACTTGCTCTGTAAAAGCATAACATGTCCACCCTATCAGAAGTGATTTGAATAGAATATTTTCATAATGCAGGTATAGCTATACCAAAGTCTCTGCTACAACACGTCTAGATAGTGACCCAGTGACAGTTTGTTTGTGAGTTTGTGAGTAAAAACGTTAACTGAAGGTGAAAAACTCCACCCTATCATCGTCCACCCTGTCGGAAATGTTTTTCTAAAAATAGGTGGTATTTCTCCTAATATAGATTTCTAGAACTTGAATGTCTGCTCTTTATGATAATACATAAAGATAATAGAAAATTAAGACCATTAAAACCACCAAAGGAAATTGTGAGGCCTGAATGGTACTCTCCAATGATATTCACCCATTTGTTTCTGATTCAAAATCAAATGTGACATAACAAATATGCTAACACATTAACATTAGCATATTCACAACTGCATATGCTCATCATGAAAAGTGACATATACATGTACATTATAAAATCTGATTCCAAATAGTCATGACGGTCGGTCAAATTTGATGTCAAATTTCAACTGACATATGTTCTCATCGACCACAGCATGTTCTGATAAATGGTGTCTTACACAGAAGTCTTGCAGGGTTCTACATACAAGCTTCCTATTTCAGCATTTCTGTTTTTCAGTAATGCTTAAAATTGTACAGTGTAGATGTGTGTGTTGATGGGGGTAGGAGAGAGAGTGATGTCCCTGGACTTACCTTAGCTGACCTCTACAAGCTATCTGTCAAGCAAATTGTCAAGCTATCAATTTGTTTGAACATTCTAGGTTTTGCTTTCATTTTTAGATTATCCAGCCATATCCAACTTCCTATTTCAGCTTTTCTATTTTTCATCAACACTTATATATTTACTTATTGAGTACTTGTACTCTGCACAATGACAATAAAGTAGAATCTAATCTAATCTAATCTAATCTAATATGTGTGTGATGATGGGGTAGGAGAGAGAATGATGTAAATGGACATCAATTCCTTTCCACACTGACCTGCCGAGCAAATTCAAATTAATTTTCTTACAGGTTGGTTCACCCATGCTATAGACTATTTGTCTTGTACATATTTGAGAGCAAAACATATATTAGATTTGTTATTTCACAACACAAATGAACAGCTTTATTTTATTGAAAGCATTTTAAACCAAACGGGAAAAACACAATTATTTTCCATATACTATATGTTCTCTAAGGTTAGAACACTGATCTCAACGCTGCAGTCATACAATTGAAATTGAGTAAAGAAAATAATTTAAAACATTTGAATTACAGATAAATGTTTTAGTAAATTAATTTATCTCATCCTATAGGTATGATAATATGATTTTTGGATTTCTTATGGGCTTTGGAAAACAGGGGGAAAATCCCTTAATCTGAAAATTTGCCACTGCTGTTGGTAAAACATCCTTAAATATGTAGATACCGCAGAAGAATTCACATTACACATTCAGATAAGAAAGGGGAGTTTAATTTTACCTGAGACAACAGCGAGGACAGCCATCGACATCTCCGTCTCTGATGAAAGTTTCATGAAATGGGCATGTCTTCCACTTTCTCAGTTCCTTCTAGTCTCTTTTTCCCACACCGCAGTCATGATCGTCAAAGCTGTGTCAGCAAATTAGTATGTCAACATACTTTTTTAAAAAAAAGAAAAACTGTCATACACTAAATAATCCATGTCTTTTCAGAACTGTTGGCTGACCAATTACAATATATCTGAAAATAAATATACCTCAAAGTAGCATTTCAATTAATTCCCTTAAACAATACCGGTACAAACATCATATACAAATATACAACATTCTATGATGGAAAAGAAATGCATTCAGTTTCAAAGCTCCACTTAAAGCAACACGTATCGAGGTGTGATTTTATCAGGAGAGGGGTTTTTTGTATTTTCTAATTCATTTCCATGGAATATGATCATGCCATGTGAAGGACAGATAAACTAAAATAAAAACAGCTCACAACTGGATGAATTTAAACACAAGGCTCCATGATGAGGTCAATTCAGGAGGCCTATCACCATGCTTTAACCACCCCAAGGTCAGAAATACTCACGTCTGAAGCTACTGCTGGAGAAACAAAGAGAACAACCTTCATAACTGAATTTAATCGTTGTCATCAGAAACTCTGACTCATCATTAACAAACGTTGCCATCTTTTAAATGCAGAACCAACTCTAGGAAACATCACCAGCAACCCCCATCATTCAGATGGGTGCCAAGCATTAGTGATGACCATGGTGCATACATTTGCCAAGCATTAGAGATAACCATGGTGCATACATTTCAACCCACTTAACAAAAAGAAACTTGGCTCCATGTAAAAGGTCACTACAGATGTGGCAATTGCAGTCACTGCAACATTACCACAAACGTAGCATTCTTCACACATCCTCACACTGGTCATTTTTTTTTTCATTAAACAATTCATGAAATACAACACAACATCAGTACATGCTTAAATGCCCCTGTGGACAAGCCTACAACAGACGAACAAAAACAGAATTTCATAGATTCCACTAACTACCCTGGGGTAATGAGGTAGCACACATAGTCTTTATAGAGCTGCCATATACACAAAACTGCCATACGCACAGCAAACATGGACTATGCCATAGGAAAATATTACCATCAAGCCAACCATGGCTCTCCTGCCAGTTTACATTTTGTTGGACTCGTAACACTCAGGGGAGACAACCTCCCAAAACATCTGTTTCGAGAGAGAGAGAGAGAGAGAGAAAGAGAGAGAGAGAGAGAGAGAGAGAGAGAGAGATGTTCTGGATCTCCAAACTTAACACAGTGATACACTGACTGGACTGAATGACCATTTTAGCCTCAAATGCTTTCTCTGAACAAAGATAATAAAAACAACAGAATGTGCCGCCTCAGTAAAAATGGTATCAATTGTATTGTTTTATATAATTCTATGTATTAGCCATTTCACCTATTTGGAAATCTTTTGACATATTTCACACATTGCTAAGCACATTGTTGAGTGTGATTTTGAAGAATGAAAGACCATGTGACCCAAACCACTTGTCAACACCAATGCAATGTCTTCCATTTTTTTATGCTGTGATGAAGACCAATAGGCCGAAACGTTGGCATATTTGTTCTTGACTTAGCCAAATAAAAAAGAGATGAGTCCAGTTCTATAAAGACTGTGTGTGCTACCTCATTACCCACTACCAGGGTAGTGGAATCTTTGCAATTTTGATTTAGCACCACACATAGACTGGGAGGATGCTAACCTGACTCTCGTCAGATGAATTTCGTTCCGCCTAGCTCCACTCATCCATCTGGGATCAATCCATTGGAGTGGTGCTTCAGAAGGCTGGGCCTAATCAAAAAATGCTTGCATATGATTGGATAAGCCACTTGTCCGTCATCTATTGACGTGCTACTTTAACCACTCACATCGAAGCCAACCCGTGACGCTGAGAACAGTCTCATAGTCGCTTCTACGCTACGTCACATCTATGAAACTCCCGCCCTGCATCCTGATTGGCTCTACCATAAAATCTGGTGCTGAAATCACTCTCAACGGAAGAGATCCCAGATGGATGTGAGTGAAGCTAGGCGGAGCTAAGCGGAACGAAATTCATCTGGCGAGTCAGGTTAGGAGGATGCATCCTTTCAACAAATAGTTTCAGATAAACACGTGTTGTTCCCACTAGACATACTGTATATAGTTTGTTTTTTTATTTGCAATCTGACTCCTCTTTCACTAAAGTTGATATGGCAGTTGATTGGACAGTACACATCTTGCATAAAGCAGGGCCAGAGAAGCCCCTGGCTGCAGTGTGCAGATTGGGGCTGGGTTCTGATGTATACTTGAATGACAGACTGAGGCAGTATGGGACATGACCAATGTAGGCTGAGCTCAATGCTGAATTCCATCCCACATTGAGCCCAGCTGCCAGGGGAACTTGCTGCTTTCTGGGAAAACAGAACAGAAAGTAACAAGACAACACAAGTGGATGGAAAAGGAACTGCAGCCATGAACAGAAAAAATGTATGATCATATACAGAGATATACTGCCACCTAGAGGTGAAACCAGAGGTAAAAATATCATAAAAAAAGACTCAGCACAGACTGGCAGAGGAAGGCTTTTTTGTCCTAAATAAGTTTCCCTTTGCTCCTCTGCCTCTCCATGGCTTTTTTCGAGGCCAACCATAGAAAGCTGTCGCACAGGTCCTCCATAGAAAAGCTGCTGCACAGGTCCTCCATAGAAAAGCTGCTGCACAAGTCCTCCATAGAAAAGCTGTTGTACAGATCCTCCATAGAGAACTGTTGCAGGAGGTGGTATGAAAGGCACTTATGAAATAATTATGAAATAATTATTATAAATAATACCATAAGATCTTTGTAGCTGTAATAAACACCATTGTCACAATAACTTTCAAGGTATTGTGATGATTTTCACTTTTAATGAAGCTTCACAACTACAACCTAAATGACTTACATTCTGGCTTGTCATCCTACACAACACACTCCACCAAAAGGGTGGCCATTTCAGCACAGCTACAGAACAACATTGTGGAAACACACAAGCATGAACATGAATGCACAATTCCTGTGTAACCCGCACGACGAGGGAAGGCCTGTGCTTGTGCGGGAACAGTCTAGTTCTAAACTCTAGGTTCAAAAGGAGACTGGTTTAGGTTATTACTAGACCACAGTTCAATGACTCACCCCAAGACAACACATCACTCTCAAAGATTCTTCTTTAAATACAAAATATATTTATTTTAACATTCAAATATCATTCAATTCACTCTATGCAATCATATATTATTCTATTCTAAGGGATCAGTGGAAATATAAAAAACTATTGTGATATATATATTTACTATTTCATTTGACTGTATTATTGATATTCTATTTAAAATCTATTTATAGTCTATTTAAACCCTATTTGATATACCCTTTATTTATTGATCTATTTTAATCGTTATATGTTATACTATTTTATTTGACTCTATATTCAATTTATTACTATTGCTACTTATTTGATTTATTTACTTATGGCGTTAAATCACTTTTTCTTATACAATAAAAATACAATTCTTAACATATAACTATAATATCAGTTTATCAGAAGTGCCGGCACTTAGGTAACTTTTCAATAAATAATTCCCTTGAGATCTCTGAACTTAAAATAACAAAATAAACATAAACCCCAAAAATAAAAGAGAGTGCACTCAAAATAAATAATTAAATAAAAAAATAGTGGTGGATGTAATTCCTTAATGTCACAGTCCGTGGGTGTGGGTGTATTTGCCCAGATCCTACCACAGTCACTGGTTGGAAAGTGGATGAAGGTGGGGGTTCAATTCCTGGGAATATTGCAAGGAAGAATGGCGATGAGGATGGTCCAGGGAAGGGTATCACAGCAGGAAATTCGAGGTATCCAAGGCGTAGGTCAAGGAGTGGTTGAAGGGGTAATCAAAAAAACAGTCTGTACAAAATTGTACAGAATACTAATTAATGCAATGGATCTCCTTCTTAATCATTTCTATAATAAAACTATCATAGACATATCATAACCATAGTACTGAGGTCAACCAAGTTCATAAAATGCTAAAGTTCAGAATATTATTTCCATGAATCCATTTACGTTACCAGTTTGTTTGGTTGCTATGGGTTCACATGGTAACCGCAGAGCGGTTAGCTTGAAGGCTATCTAAGACAGCTAACCAGCACTTTGGCTTCCCAGAATAACAAACACAGAATACCTTTTTTTTGTTTTAAATCCTAAATTGTTTGTAACGTCATACATTATAAAATCGATCTCATTAAGAGGTTGTCCTGACTGGTTTTTAAAAAGTATATCACTCACGAAAAATACATTAGGGCGTATTTAGGGTCATTAGTCTCCAGTGTAGGTGGCTTAGCTTAGGTTAGCACAACATAGAAAAAAATACGATTACAAGATAAACATTAAAAAAATTACTAGCTCACCAGGATTCAAGTGATTATTATGTTTCGATCTGTTACGATGGTCCAACGAGGTCTTTGTTCAGGAAGTGGTTTATCTGTAACAGTTATCAGGATAATAACGTTGTCTTTGTTAAGTGACTTGGCAACCTACATAATAAATAATTATTTGGGGTTAGCGACTCACCAGGATTGAAGCTTTTCGGTCAAAAGAAATGTGTTTGATTTCTGTTTGGTCAATATTATTCTTGTTTTGATTAATATTCTTCTTCTTTCTTTCTGTATCGTTAGTTATCCGTTCCGACGTCTGTCTCTAATTTGTAGTAGCAGTTGTTTATTATTATTTGATTGTTTGAACCTGTCTCGTGCGCCCTCTAGGGGTCACCAAAGAATTATTGGTACATCACAATGGGCAAGTTGGCTATCCATGTGGGTTACATTCTCCCCCTCTAAACCGCATCAGTCTCTGCATGCGTCTAAAAGCTATTTAGTAGTGAGTCCCTCTGGGAGGATCAGGGACGTTTCTACCTAGACTCTCAAAGAATGAGGCAATGGCTAGTACTACGGGTCTTCCTAGTTCCCCATAACACAGTCTTTCAGGTGGACGTCTCTCTCTGGTGGATCTTCGGACTTCAGCGGATTCTCTCTCAGGTAAGTCAACAGGTTCAACTTGGGGTATCTCATCCATGGGTGGCACAGTCTCTGTCTCTTCTTCCACAGGTAATTGTCTTTGAAGAGGTATTCTAGTATGTGACTCGTCTACAGGTGGGTGTGCTTCAGTAGGCTCAACTGGAGGTACTGCATTAGTAGGTCTTGTTCTTTCACTTTCAATCCGTTCCATTTCAGGTGAGGCTGAGTGAGCAGGTTCAGTGTGGGGTGAAATGAGTGGATTTCTGAACTCGGAAACCTCAGGTGGACCGGTATTCAGTACAACTGAAGTGGTGGAATCCGGAGGACGCTGCTCTGGAATGACCCGTGTTGTCTCTCTGACACCATTTGTTCTGACGAAGGACCTTGTAGAGGTCTGCGGAATCTGATGTGGATAGCAATCCTCTTCTTCACTGCTGGACATTCTTTCCTCAGTGCTGTCAACATTTGTGGGCTGCTGAACAGTTTTGTTTCGCGATCTCAACTTCCTTGCAAGGAATTTCTTTTCAGGCTCTGGTTCCAGTTCTCCAACAGGTAAGAAACCACAGGGCAGGAGGAGGTCTCCGTGAAGGGTCCGGTGTGGAGCATCGCCCCTTTCTTGTGTGACGACGTAGACTGGACTTTCACCCGTTCTCTTCACTACGACATGGACTGCTTTCTCCCACCGGTCAGCCAGCTTATGCTTTCCTCTCAGATTCACATTCCTCACAAGGACTCTGTCACCAGGAACAAGTTCTGCTGCTCTTACTTTGCTGTCAAACCTGGCCTTGTTCTTCTCTCCCATCTTCCGTGAGCTTTCAGAAGCGAGGGCATAACTGTCTTGCAGCCGTTGACGAAGGCCCTTCACATAATCAGAGTGTGACTTGAAGCCATCTGGGTTTGGTTGAAGGCCAAGGACAAGATCAATGGGGAGTCTCGGCTGCCTGCCGAACATCAGCTCGTACGGTGAGTAACCAGTGGTGTCATTTCTTGTGCAATTGTATGCATGAACTAATGGCTTGACAAAGTCCCTCCAGTGGTATTTGTCTTTTTCCTCTAGAGTCCCAAGCATGCTGAGGAGGGTCCTGTTGAACCTCTCGACAGGGTTTCCACGCGGATGGTATGGCGTTGTCCTCACTTTTCATCAGTGAACACAGTTCTTTGATGGTGCGGGATTCGAAGTCCCTTCCTTGATCGCTGAGTAGACGGCTTGGAAATCCATAATGGACGATGAAGTTGTCCCATAGCATCTTGGCAACAGTGTTCGCCTTCTGATCTCTTGTTGGTACTGCAATAGCAAACTTTGTAAAGTGATCAGTAATGACAAGGATGTTTCTGGTGTCTTTGCTGTCGGGTTCAATGCAGAGGAAATCCATGCATACAAGTTCAAGGGGGTAACTGGTCTGGATGTTTTCCATGGGAGCAGCATTCTGGGCATGGGCTTTCCGCCTCACACATCTCTCGCATGTCTGGCACTTCTGTTGGACAGACTGGAACATCTTCGGCCAGTAAAACCTTGCATGAGCAAGGTGGAGAAGACACTCAGTGCCAAGATGGCCAAGTTCATCGTGCAGACCGTGCAGTGCTCTGGCCCGGTGCTTACTGGGTAAAATCAGTTGATAGATCTCAGTGCCTCTATCCAGACATCTCCGGAACAGCACTCCATCTCGAAGCTCGAGTCTTTTCCATTCTCTCAGGAGCAATTTGACTTCCAACAACTCAGAAGATATTTCCTTGAAGGTGGGCTTCCGATTTCTTTGGACAAAGCTGATCACACGTCTGATGGAGGAGTCTTCTCTTTGGGAATGGTACCAGTCGCTGTGAGTCATTCCAGGGATGGTGCCTTGTCCTGAAGACTCAAAGTCATCTGGAACAGCAGAGGCATCGAGAGCCAAGGATTCAGCAAGAATGGGGAGCTCTGGCTGTGAACAGTTGTTAGCTGAGGTGATCACAGAATGACGCTGACATAATGCAGAGAGCATATCACCAGAAACCACTTTACTTTCTCCATTCAAGATCCGTTGTTTCATTTCTTCGATCCTAGCTTTCTCTTGTTTGAATTCCTCATCCTCTTCAGACGGACTTTGAGGCCTTCTAGACAACCCATCGGCATCTTGGTTACTGATCCCAGCCCTATACTTAATGGTGAATTTGTAAGTTGACAGAGCTGCTAACCAGCGATGACCTGCTGCATCAAGCTTTGCCGTAGTCAACACATAAGTTAGAGGGTTATTATCAGTTAATACTTGAAACTCTGTGCCATAGAGGTAGTCATGAAATTTTTCACAGATGGCCCATTTTAAGGTGAGATACTCTTGTTTGTGGGCAGGATAATTCTGTTCGCTTCTGGATAGCCCTCTGCTGGCATATGCTACTGCTCGCAGCTTTCCATCCTGCTCTTGGTAGAGTGCAGCGCCAAGCCCATCGCGACTGGCATCGATGTGCAGGACATAAGGAAGATGAGGATTGGCAAAGGCCAGGACAGGGGCTGAGGTCAGTTTGTCTATGAGCACTCTGAAAGCGACATCACACTCTTCAGACCATTCATCTCCAAAGGGTATGGTGGGACTGATGGGGGTCTTGATCTTATCTCTCTTGTAGATTTTCCCTCTCTCAATACAACTCTGCTGTACGAACTGGAGCAGGCATGCTGTCGGTGAAGACAGGGCCATTGTAAAGGGGAGGTAAATCACGAGGAGGGGAATCTGTGTTTATCCGTGGCCGAATGGTGCGGGACTTACTGTAGTATGCAAACACTGCTCACCACTGGCAGAGTTTATGATCGCAAAGTGCCGACCTTTTTACCTGCCAAGGGAAATTACTCGCGGTCTGCTGATGCGCAGTATACATCCCGCTACCAACAACAACAGCGATAAAGGCGGCTCTTAGTGAACTGTACCAGGCTGTCAGTGAACAACAGGCCAGTTTACCCAGGCAGTTTCACCATCTTCACTGGAGATTTTAACCATGCTGATCTAAAAACTGTACTTCCAAAGCTACACCCAGCATGTTGATTTTCCAACAAGAGGAGATAACATCCTGGACCTGGCCTACACTACACACAAAAAGGATGCATACAAAGCCACCCCCCTCCCCATTGGACTTTCAGACCATATATCGCTGTTATGCTAATGCCAGCATACAGACAAAGGAGTAAGCTTGAACAAACCCGGTTCGTAAGCAGGTAAAAGTGTGGCCTGAGGGGGCCTCGATGCTCTTCAAGACTTCTTTGACACAACAGACTGGGAAATGTTCAACAGGCAGCCACTTTAACAACCCGGACAGACATAGAGGGAGTATGCAGACACTGTAACCCATCACCAAGTGCATCGATGATGTTACCCACACAAAACATCATCCTTTCGGGCTAACTGGGAAGCCATGGCTGACAGGGGATGTCCTCAGGCTGCTGAGGCCAGGGACAAAAACCTACAGAGCTGGGGATGAAGCTGGCATGAAAACAGCGAGAATAACCTGTCCCATGGCATCAAGGGAAGCAAAAAAGGAATACACTCACAAGATAACCACCCACTTCAAAGACAGCAGGAACTCCCAAGCCTATGGCGGAGCGTTCCAGGCCCTCACGGTTCTACAGGCCAGCAGAGAGCTGTGAGCAACATCCCTCTGCTCAGCAGCACAGACGGCTGGCACGCTGCGGCACGGAAGCGCAAAGCAGCTTTACCCGCAGCCCATCCCCTCGCGGGCGGCCTGGCATATGCCCAGGCGGTAGAGGACGCGCGCTTGCTGTCAGCACCCGTGGGCGGCGATCAGATGGCAGCCAGATCTTCACCGTCTGGCAAATCTATCATGTTATAAAACCATCGCTAACCATCCATCATGCGGGGCGATAATGGAGACTAATGGGTCTACAGAGGATGAAGCAGGTTGGTAGGGATGGGACATCATTCCAACACTATAATACCACAACAACTCATGCAAACTTGACAAACTAGGACTCGAGTACCTACCTCTGCAACTGCTGGCTACTGGACTTCCCTCTGTCCAGAGGCCCCAAGTAGTGCGATGTTGGCAACAATACCTCAAGCAGCATCACACTGAGCACAGGGGCCCCAAGGCTCGTGCTCAGTCCGCTGCTCTTCACCCTGCTGGCGCTGACTGCACTGCAACCTACAGCAACAATCACATAGTGAGAAATTTGCTGGCGGCCACAACTCTGGTGGGTCTCATCACCAAAGGCGGCGGACTCAATACGGGTTGGGGAGGTCGACCATCTGACCCGTGGTGCAGGGACAACAACCTCCTGCTGAGCGTCAGCAAGACCAAAGAGATTGTTGACTTCGGGGAGGTCACACCCAACACCTGCCACTGACCGCCGGCGGTGCTGTGGTGGAGAAGGCGAGCAGCACCCAAATTCCTGGGGTGCACATCGGTAAAGACCTCTCCTGGACCACCAACACTGCATCACTGGCGAGAAGAGCTCAAGCATGCAACTTCCTCGCGAAAACTCAGAGCAAGTGCTCCACCAGCCATCATGACCACATTCTACCCGGGGCACCATTGAGCATCCTCCCAGCTGTATGCGCTGTGTGTGCAGGCGGGCTGCACTGAATACAACAGGAAAGCCCTGCAGCGCATAGTGAACACAGCTGGAAGGATCGATGCGTAATTCCTTGGGCTGGAACATGTGATCCGGCTTTGTTTGAAGAGCATTCAATGGCTTCGCTATTTTAGAATAGCCTTCCACAAAACGTCTGTAATATCCGGCAAATCCTAAAAAACACTTGAGCTCTTTCCTGTTGGTGGGACAGGGCCAATCTTTTAAAGCAGCAACTTTACTTGGATCTGTGTGGACTCCGTCAGCATCAACAATGTGGCCAAGGTACTTAACAGAAGTCTTGAAAAAGTGACATTTCTCAGGAGACAGCTTCAGACCATAGTCTTTGAGCCTGTTCAATACTTTCATGAGCCTGGCCTCGTGCTCTTCTAGTGTCTCTGAAAATACAATTAGGTCATCTAGAAAGACCAAAACTTCATTGAGATGTAAGTCACCGACACACTTCTCCATCAGCCTCTGGAAAGTGCTTGGTGCATTTGTAACACCTTGAGGCATGCGATTAAACTCCCAGAAGCCTAGAGGGCAGACAAAAGCGGTCTTATGCTTATCTTCCTCTGCAACCTCTACTTGGTAGTAACCCGACTTCAGGTCCATGACAGAAAACCATTTGGCTCCACTGAGAGCAGAGAAAGTGTCTTCGATGTTGGGAAGAGCATAGGCATCTTTAACTGTTCGAATGTTCAGTTTTCTGTAATCTACACAGAGTCTGATGTTGCCGTTTTTCTTCTTCACAACGACAATGGGTGAAGCAAAGGGACTCTCTGACTCTCTGATAATTCCAGCATCTAGCAGCTCTCTGAGATGTTGTTTCACAGCTTCTCTGTCAGAGGGATGAATGGGCCTGGGCCTCTCTCTAAAAGGAATGTCGTCCTGAAGTCGGATGTGATGCTTCACAGCAGTCGTGTGACCATGGGACAGGTCATCAACAGCAAACACCTCTGGCATGTTGTAAAGTTTATCTGCAATCCGTCTTTTCCACTCTTCTGGAATGGGGGAATCATCCAGGTCGAATTTGAGTGTGTTACTCTGAGATTGAGGGATATCAAACACAGGCATCTTTTGTGTCTCAGACGGCATCACATACTGTGCTACCATCATCTCTGCTATCACCTGCTTAGGATGCAGCATGATGCTTCTGTCAGTCACGTTCTTTAAGACAATGGGAATTTTGTTCGAAGAGCTGTGTGGAATCTCTAACAGGGCATTTTCGACAAACACTCCACCAGGTAAAGCAATGGTCTCAGGGGACTCAACCACAAAAAGGGAGCGTGGAGAGTTCTTCTTCACTCTGACATCACCATAGACCGACACCTTTTCTCCTGCTGGAATGCTGACAGAATTGCGTCCATGTAGTTTCACATGGTTGACTGAATTCTCTTCCCGATGACTTTGGGCAACATGTTGAAATAGCAAAACACAGTCACTGTTGAGGTCAGGTCTTTGTAAGAACTCCAGTCCATGCTTTTCTACACCGTCTTCATATAATCTGTCTAAGACATTTGTGCCAATCAACAAGGGTATCTGAGTGTTGAAATGACAGTCGGGCACAATGAGAACCAATGATGAGATCTGTTCAGCTACACCAGTGATGTTACCGGGGAAAGAGATAAGGGCTTGTATATATCCTTGATAAGGAACATGCTGGCCACCTGCACCCTCTATTTGAAACAAGGTTTGAATAGGCTGGATGGGAAGAAATGACAAATTGTTTGAGTAGAAGGTCTCTGAAATAGTTGTGACTTGGGATCCAGTGTCAAGAATGGACTCACATTCTATTCCTTCAATAGAGACTGAAGCAGTGCAGCGTGGACCTACAAGTCCATTGGGAAGGAATTGGCTATTTTGACATCTCTGTCTGAATTGATTTTTCTGTGTGTTTGCTCTGTTCATTATATCAGTAATAGGCTTGGGACACATATACTGGCGCCCAGCTCCTGAACGTCCCGAAACAGGAGCTGTTACAAGTTTAAAGGCATTGAGGTGACATTGGCAGGATGAGTTCTCTGAGCGTCACGCTTTCTTTTCAGCTCTGCATTCTTTTGGTGGACCAGGACTGGGTTGGGGGCATTAGAACAGCGAGCAGCAATATGACCGTCCTCACCACATTTAAAACAGAACCAAGGCCTAGGGAAGCGAGGAGCATCATTCCGAGGCATGGAGGCATTTGTGACCATACAGCTGGTTTCAATTGGATGTCTGCAAGCCTGTGAACTCATTTCACTCTTAGTGGACAGGGTTGCAACCTGTTTTCGTAGTTCAGCTACTTCATCACGAAGTTTCTGTGAATCTTCTTGCTTCTTATCGATCAGGACCTCAAAGCCATCATAACAGGTGGGTAAACCATAAACCGTGTGAGCATGTGCTGTAGCTTTTGAGCTCCCTAAGTGCTTTTTCATTCTGTCTAGCTTGGCTGAACGACGGTCTTCTTCTGTCCTAAGCAGATGCAACAATTCAGGGAACGATGGTGGACTATTCTTTTTCTGCTCTAGCTGGAGTCCTAAAAGCAACGAGTGGTCCCAGCACCCTCTGCAGAACTGTCTGAGCAAGTGTTTGTCTGAGTCTCCAAGGGGTACTCCTCCTCTAGAAATGACTTTTGTGAGGAGTGTCTGAAGTCTGAACAAGTAATCAGATGGCTTCTCACCAGCATTCTGATTTGAACTCAAGAAAGCAGCAAACAACTCTTCTCCATCTTCTACAACACCGAAAGCTGATTCAAGTTGACTGACATAATCACGGGGGGTTGCAGTAGTACCAAGCGGTTTGACCATGTCAGCAGCTGGGCCAACTAGACTCTCTAGGATCTTCCTCACTTTCTGTAAATCAGTGACATAGGTGTCACTAAGAAACAGTTCAACTTGAGTTTTCCAGGCGTCATAATCAACTTCACCATTCGGCTTTGGAAGCCTTCCTGAGAAGGTGCGGATTTTGCTCTGGCTAAAGGACGGTGGTGCAAAATCGTTCCTAATGACATGTTCTACAACAACCCTCTGAATGCTTGGGGGGTTGATGACGTTGTTATCAAGGTTCAGTGGGCTATGTACAGCTGAGTGGGCACTTGGAGGGCAACCCTCAAACATGGATGAGCGTCTGTTCTCTGGGGTGATGCTAGGAGTGTGTTCAACATCTATACAGGACTGAGTATGTGGCAAGGGGCTTTCTCTTAAGGTGGGAACATTGTGAATTTTCTGGGGGGCATTTGACTGAATGCGTCTAAGTTCATTTTCTAAGATACTTGCATAGCCAGATGTGGCACTACCACCAATAGCACTCAATTCTTCTAGATATTGCTGAGCTAAGTCTTTGCCCAAATCTTCTTGACAGATATCTCTTATAGTTCGGACATGCCATAAGGTAGCCGAATCATTGGGACTGGGTATATGACCAAGGGAATCTGGGTTAATCCTGGTTATGGAGTTTTCAGATGCATATTCTATTAATACCCTACCATTAGGTTGGTTAGGCTCATCAGAAATTCTAATGCAGTTTGAAACTTTGCCATTTTGTTCGAAGAACTGGATTATCATTTCATCAGTGCATATTTGATTCACACCAACGACTAATAAACTGCTTTGTCCGTGTACTTTATAATGATTACAAAGATCCATTTTGGTTCAAAGTACTAGTTTTTCTTTTTCTTATTTAAAAAAAAATATATATAAAAAGGTGTGGTCAGTGGGGTAAAGTACGTGGTCGGAAACACTAGAGAACCAAACTCCTGGTGCTGGCTCGCCACTTTTCTGTAACCCGCACGACGAGGGAAGGCCTGTGCTTGTGCGGGAACAGTCTAGTTCTAAACTCTAGGTTCAAAAGGAGACTGGTTTAGGTTATTACTAGACCACAGTTCAATGACTCACCCCAAGACAACACACCACTCTCAAAGATTCTTCTTTAAATACAAAATATATTTATTTTAACATTCAAATATCATTCAATTCACTCTATGCAATCATATATTATTCTATTCTAAGGTATCAGTGGAAATATAAAAAACTATTGTGATATATATATTTACTATTTCATTTGACTGTATTATTGATATTCTATTTAAAATCTATTTATAGTCTATTTAAACCCTATTTGATATACCCTTTATTTATTGATCTATTTTAATCGTTATATGTTATACTATTTTATTTGACTCTATATTCAATTTATTACTATTGCTACTTATTTGATTTATATACTTATGGCGTTAAATCACTTTTTCTTATACAATAAAAATACAATTCTTAACATATAACTATAATATCAGTTTATCAGAAGTGCCGGCACTTAGGTAACTTTTCAATAAATAATTCCCTTGAGATCTCTGAACTTAAAATAACAAAATAAACATAAACCCCAAAATAAAAGAGAGTGCGCTCAAAATAAATAATTAAATAAAAAAATAGTGGTGGATGTAATTCCTTAATGTCACAGTCCGTGGGTGTGGGTGTATTTGCCCAGATCCTATACAGTCACTGGGTGGAAAGTGGATGAAGGTGGGGGTTCAATTTCTGGGAATATTGCAAGGAAGAATGGCGATGAGGATGGTCCAGGGAAGGGTATCACAGCAGGAAATTCGAGGTATCCAAGGCGTAGGTCAAGGAGTGGTTGAAGGCGTAATCAAAAAAACAGTCAGGATTCAAGTGATTAATATGTTTCGATCTGTTACGATGGTCCAACGAGGTCTTTGTTCAGGAAGTGGTTTATCAGGGTTGAAGCTTTTCGGTCAAAAGAAATGTGTTTGATTTCTGTTTGGTCAATATTATTCTTGTTTTGATTAATATTCTTCTTCTTTCTTTCTGTATCGTTAGTTATCCGTTCCGACGTCTGTCTCTAATTTGTAGTAGCAGTTGTTTATTATTATTTGATTGTTTGAACCTGTCTCGTGCGCCCTCTAGGGGTCACCAAAGAATTATTGGTACATCACAATGGGCAAGTTGGCTATCCATGTGGGTTACACCTGCATTACTGCAAAAACACAGTTACACCTCTAATAACTAATATCTACATGAAATAAAACAATAAAACATTGAGACCATTAAACAAAGCACACTGGGTAATAGCAAATTCAACACATGAATTGGTTTCTATGGACTCGTTGCTAAGGAGTTCTAACCAGGAAGCTCAGAGGCTTCCTCAGTCATCACATTGCCCCCACCTATGGAGTCAGCCGTCCCGGGCGACTCCCAAAGTCTACACACAAAGTCCTGCAGGGCTGCTGGAAGCCGCGGGCGCCCAGTTGGCAGCTGTGTGTGTGGCGGAGAGGCAGCAGTTGTCTGAGAAGGCGGAGGAGCAGAGGCCAGAGGGTCTCTTGACGCATTCCTCATTGGACTCGGCGGCTGAGATTGAGTCAGGGGGAATGTAGGGCCGCTGCAGTCTCTGTCCTCACCTGCAGTCACAGCTGGCTCAGCCAAAGGCTGATATGGAGCCAAGCGATCACGGTGGAGGACCACCATGCGACGTCGACGACCATTCATGCTCACCCTGTACACC
This sequence comes from Alosa alosa, assembly GCF_017589495.1. Lineage (NCBI taxonomy): Eukaryota > Metazoa > Chordata > Actinopteri > Clupeiformes > Clupeidae > Alosa > Alosa alosa. Next base: position 26,350,031 of record NC_063203.1, read on the forward strand.
ACATCAGTGGTGTAAGTTTAAGTACCTCGCATGGCCCTGGCCAGTGACTGCAGAGTTTAGGTGACAGTCTCTTCTTCCTAACGGGACAGTGAACCCAGACCTTGTCTCCAACAACAAAGTCTCTCTGGTTGCTGCGGGTGTCATATGCCTGTTTTTGTTTTGCCGCAGCTTCTCCTTGTGCTGTACGAGCAAGCTCATGGACAGTTCTCAGCCTGTCCCGCAACCTGGGTAGATATTCCATGCTGTTGCCTCCCTGGATCTCTGGCTCTGGTGGAGCACCAAACACCAAATCCACAGGTGTCCGTAGCTCCCTGCCAAACATTAGGGCAGCAGGGGTGCAACCTGTTGACTCCTGGACGGCTGTCCTGTACGACCAGAGAACAAGGGGAAGGTGCTGGTCCCAGTCGCGCTGGTGTGTGCTGGTTAGAATTGCAAGCTGGGTGGTGAGGGTGTGATTAAATCGCTCCACGAGTCCATCACTTTGTGGATGCAGAGGGGTGGTGCGGGTCTTTTTCACACCCAACCGGCGACAGACCTCCGCAAACACTTGGGCCTCGAAATTCCGACCTTGATCACTATGCAGTTCTTCTGGGGCACCAAAACGGCAGAACATTTCTTCAACAAGCTTTTCTGCTGTGGTGATGGCACTCTGGTCAGAAACTGCATACGCCTCAGGCCATTTTGTGAAATAGTCCATGGCAACTAGGATGTAAGTGTTCCCACGGTCTGTTGCTGGAAAGGGCCCAAGGAAATCCACACCCACACGTTCCATTGGTGCACCCACTAGGTACTGCTGTATCGGGGCATGTGGTCGCTGTGTCGGGCCTTTGTGGGCAGTACAGGCATCACAGCAGTGTGCATAGAGTTCAACATCCTGTCTACACCCTGCCCAGTAGAACTGCGCTCGTAGCCGCCGGAGAGTCTTTGCCACACCATAGTGTCCTGCCCCCACTGCTCCATGGACCATCCGCAACACCTGAGGGCGGAGTGACCGAGGCACCAGCAGTTGCAGACGTGTGGTCCCCTTGTTTGGTGCCTGCCAGCGCCTGTAGAGCAGTCTGTTATGCATGACAAGAGAGGCCGATTGTGAATAATAGGCCTTCACCTCCTTATCGCGGTGACACGTCTTGCCATGCTGGTCGCTGTCAAGCTGCCATCCAATCAAGCAGCTGGGCCAAGATGGGGTCCTCCTCTTGTTGCTGCTGCAGCTGATGAGGCTCCAATGTTGGCCACACATCTACCTCCCCCTCACCCTGCTGGGCAGCAACATGTGGAGCTGCCTGGTCACACTCTTCCTGGCGGCGACAGTAGCGGCATTCTGTGACCTCACATGGTCGGCGAGAGAGGGCATCAGCATTACCATATTGGCGGCCGGCGCAGTTCTGAATGTCAAAATTGTAATCCTGCAATGCCTCAAGCCATCTTGCCACTTGCCCTTCAGGATCTTTGAAATTAAGGAGCCACGTAAGGGATGCATGGTCTGTGCGGAGGAGAAATTTCTTGCCATAGAGGTAGGGACGGAAGTGACGAAGGGCCTGCACCACTGCCAACAGCTCACGCCGAGTAACACAGTAATTTCTCTCCTGGCGGCTAAGAGAATGACTGAAATATGCCACCCACTCGCTCACCATCGTCTCCTGTCTGTGACAGCACTGCACCAATGCCTACATTACTGGCATCTGTGTCCACAACAAAGGACCGCTTCTCGTCAGGGTACGCCAGCACTGCCGCATTAACAAGCGCCCCTCTCAGCTGAGTGAAGGCCTCAGTGCAGCTGTCTGTCCAGTGGAATGGTTGTCCTTTGTCAGTCAGCTGGTAGAGGGGGCTGGCAATGGTGGCAAAGTCCTTGACAAACCGCCGGTAATAGGAGGCTAGTCCCAGGAAGCTTCGCAAGCTTGCTCCATCTTGGGGGACAGGCCAATCGCGGACAGCTGACACCTTGGCAGGATCAGAGGCCACCCCCCTTTCACTGACAACATGTTCCAGAAATGTGGTCTCTCTCTGGAGCAGGCTACATTTCTTCGGGTTGAGGCGAAGGCCAGCCTGTTGGATAGCAGCAAAAACATCCTGGAGGTTGTCCAGCGTCTGGTCAAAGTCCCCCGCATGGACCAAAAGATCATCCAGGTACACCACACAGCTGTTGCGAGGAATGTCTGCCAGCACTTTCTCCATCAAACGCTCAAAACTCGCTGGAGCATTGCAAAGGCCAAAAGGCATGACCTTGAACTGCCACAACCCATGGCCAATGGTAAATGCAGTCTTGGGCCTTGCATCAGGGGCCAACTCCACCTGCCAGTACCCACAGCGGAGGTCCAGTGAGCTAAACCAAGTAGAGCCGGCAAAGTGATCCAGTGCGTCATCAATGCGTGGCAGCGGGTTTGAGTCTTTCTTAGTGATGGCATTTAGGCATCGATAATCCACGCAAAATCTCCATGAGGAGTCCTTTTTCTTAAAAAGAACAACAGGTGCTGCCCAGGGACTGCTCGAAGGCTCAATAATCCCTACTTCAGCCATCTCTTTGACCTTCTCCTCGGCTGCTTGGTGCTTGGCCATTGCCATTCGATGAGGTCGCAGGCGGATGGGCTGTGCGTCCCCAGTGTCGATGACGTGCTGCACCAGCCCGGTCCGACCACAGTCTTCATCACGTGCTGCAAAGACATCCAAGTACTGATCGAGGAGGTTCTGCAGCTGCTTCCTTTGACTCATATTAAGCCCCTTGCTGCTTCGCTGGCAAAGATCCCTGACGGCCTTGGCTGTTTCAGGTGAGGGTGCTTTGGTTGACAATGGGGTGGCAGTTGCTGGGGTTGGTATGGCTTTATCTTGATGGCCAGTTGTGTTCTCTGACAGGAGAGCTTGACATGCTTTCTTCTTTTCACGCCCCCACTGTAGTGTTATGGTGTCTGTGCTGAGACAAAGCGCTGGACTCAGCACATCCACACATGCTTTCCACTGGGACAGTAAGTCCAACCCTACAATGCACGTGTCCTGGATTTCTGCTAGCCAAAAGTCATGGGCCACCATTGTGGTCCCCAGGGTCACTTGAAGGGCTTTTCTTCCCTTGATAGCAGCCTTTTCTCCTGTCACTGTCCGCATCTGGACAGTGGTAGATGTCCAACCAGGTGGTGATAGACCCAATGTGCCAGGCAGGACCCCAGGCTTAACAAGAGAAATGGTGGATCCTGTATCCACCAAAGCACGGCAGGGACAGCCATCAAGGAACAAGTCCACATACAGTCCTTGTGTTTGACCCTCTCGGCCAACCAGGGAGCATCTACCCTGTAGGGGTGTGGAACACTCGAGTGGCAGTTCCCCTGCTGTGCCACTCAATGCTCGTTTCCCGATGAGTGGGGCTGGCGTTGTCTTGGAGCGGGTGCTAGGCAGACTCGCGCTACATGCCCCATTTCTCCGCATCTAAAACACTCCACACGTCCCGCTGGCTTTTGTGAATTGCTGATGTGTAGACCTGGATGAAGGTGGGTTGACTTGGCATGAACTTTCCTCTTCATTGTGATTGTCCTTGTCGTGTTCCTCCACTTGTCGCACAGGAGGCTGAAGTGTGTGGGGTGACATTGCCACACATTCAGGGAACAGCACAGCTTCAACCCTTTCTGCTTCTGCCAATGCCTCCACCAATGTCCTTGGGGCAGAGAGTCGCACATGTTGGCGCAACTTCTCCGGTGTGAGGGCCTGCAAAAAGGCATGCAGGGCCAACTCTTCTTGGGCTGCAGCCCTGAATTGAGGATAGCCCTTCCTAGCATAGTACTGCACATCTGCTGCCAATGACCCCAGACTCTCACCATTAGCCCTCTGACGACTGGTCAATTGGTCACGCCGCTGCTCCACTGTCTTCCTCTCTCCAAAACGTCGCTCCAATGCAGCGGTGAGGGCCATATAGTCACTCTGTTCAGCTGGGGAGAGATCCAGCAAGACCTGAAGTGCCGGACCCTCAAGTGCCAGAGCAAGGTGGGCGGCTGCATCCTCCGGGCCCCATCCTGCTCGCCATGCAGCCAAACGAACCTGGGCAAATTAGGCCTCCGGCGATGATGACCCATTGTAGCGTGGAAGCTTCACCCCCTTAGCCATGGCAGGCTGACTGTGTTCGCTGGCAGAGTTGGAGTTGGCCATGTTCTGAGCAGGAAGTGGAGTGTGGCCCATATTAGCTTGTGTAGCATGCTGGGCATCTCTCACCACGTTGCCGGCGCCACTGCGCTGAGCTCCCCATGAACGTCCTCCACTGCAACCTGCAACTGTCCGTGCGCCAGGACTTCTCCCATCTTCAGCAAACATGCCCTCTCCGCTGAAGGCATCCATCTTCGCATTAAGAAATGCTGCAAAGGGTGATGAATCTTCTCCAAATGCTTGATAGCTGCTAGCTGCTCGCACCGGATTCCTTCGGCCTATTTGCGGGGCAGCAGGCATAGGCAATCCTGTTCCTCCATCCTTTCTTCCAGTGTCTTCAGAGGCAGTCACCACCCCACCTAGAGTTTGCTAGGCTCTTGCCCCTACAGGGGCGGTTGTGGGTGGATTGATCTGCTCTCGCTTTCTTCGGCAAAGGTCTTCCACAATGATGGTTAAGTCGCGAAGGATTCTGTCAATCTCCATTTTCTTTGACTTCTTGGGCTGCACTTCTGACACCAATGTGATGATTTTCACTTTTAATGAAGCTTCACAAAACAAGCCAGTTATTTGCTTTTAACAACTACAACCTAAATGACTTACATTCTGGCTTGTCATCCTACACAACACACTCCACCAAAAGGGTGGCCATTTCAGCACAGCTATAGAACAACATTGTGGAAACACACAAGCATCAACATGAATACACAATTCCTGCATTACTGCAAAAACAGTTACACCTCTAATAACTAATATCTACAAGAAATAAAACAATAAAACATTGAGACCATTAAACAAAGCACACTGGGTAATAGCAAATTCAACACATGAATTGGTTTCTATGGACTCGTTGCTAAGGAGTTCTAACCAGGAAGCCCAGAGGCTTCCTCAGTCATCACAGTATTTTACTAGGCTATATGCTTTTTGAAGACATGTTTTGTGTGTTACACACTGTTATCAGCATTAAACAGTGCAATACTTTATGTGATTGGAAGGGAAAATTGAATAATATAAGATAATGTCCAAACTCTCATGACGTACGGCTTCAACACATTTCCTGCGTTGCATCTTTGGAACAGCTCAATTGCATATTGGTTTTCATGTTAACAGGTTACAGCAACCACACTCTGCCATATCCGCATCTCGGGCACGGCTCTAACAGTGCTGCAACCGCGACCCAGCTAGAGAAAAGAAGGGACGTAGCCTGACGTAGGCATGCTCTGTTCTAGTCAGAATGTGATACTGCACGATTGGGACGTGATTATGGGGCGTATTGTACCTATATGGGGGGGGTGGGATGCCTCTGCACACAATTGGATAGGCCTAACCAATCAGAGCAATGGAATTGCCTACACAGAATCCTTCTATTCGACAAATGCCTTAATCTCTGTTTTCTGTTCGCTTTTTGAAGATATTGCACAATTGTCTTGAAGTTATCTAGTACAATTGACGCAATAGCAACATCTAACCGTCTAGATTTTCCTGCGACAGGGGTTTTGTCAATCAACCAAAATCAACCAAAGTGCACTCAGGTGACTAGGCACCTTTGTTCACATATTCATAGGCTATCAGCAGGGCTTTAAGCTCAAGGTCCTGCTGTTTGTGGGTTCGAGTCTGGGCGAGTGCAGGGTACACAATTCAACACAAGTCATATTGGTGCCCTTGGACAACATTAACATTAGCTTTTTACACACTGTTAACAGCATTAAACAGTGTGATACTTGTGACTTATGTGTTCATTTTGATGTCTGCAACTCTTGCATGTTAAACCATATTTAGTTCAACCAAGTTTGATCATGGCGCACTGTAAATAATAGCTACTTTGCTGTTTGCTGCAAGCACAACAGAAATCTTTGGGCCATTTGTTCAACTCAGCGGAGCCTAGCGGTGAATGCAGGTCATTGCGCTTCCTTTCTCTACGCTCCTTATGTGCGACTTCAGAGAATGTGTTGTTTTTTTATCACTACTTGATTGTTGGTGTATTTGTGAAACATAAACGTGACTACTGAGTAACTTAACAACAGCACTATAACTTTCTCCTTCGACTGTCATTCCATACATTTTCTGATCATACTGAGAGTAGCCACAACGATAGTGTAAGGCCAGTCTCTTTGCATATCCAAGAATTCCTTAGAGGCCCTTCGAAACGTTAATCTAGTTCTTAAAGTTATTTTTCTTTGTATACTTCTGTTCCGGGTAACTGGTGTGCAGATGGCAAATCACGTGGTGTATGACGATAGAAATATTGTCCTTGGTTCTTAATTAACTCATTGTATTAACAGTCATGTGTGTGTGCAGAGAGATGTAATGATACAATGGTACAATGATACAATGATATTATGATACGATGCAAGGTATAAATGTGTGTGTGAGAAACAACTCATTGTGTCTTTGGTGCACAGACTTTGTCTCTGTATCCTGATTGCCTGATGAGACCTCTCTTCAGAGATTAATAAACTACTAACAACTCGAGAAAGATAAAACTTTATCTCTGACTCTCAGTATTCATAGAGCTAGACTTAGCTTTAAGCTAAATTTCTTCCACAGGTGCGTCTTGTGCTATCTCGATCTCACAATAGTGCAGCTAATGCCATTGTTTATCTAGGATGAACATTCGTCCGAATTTCAAGCCCTCTGTCCGGACCTAGATAGAGTGTCCTCCTTTTTGGGCATTTGTCTGCCTTTTTGACAAGTGCAAACAATGCTTATAAATAGCAATGATACAAGTACTCCACAGCAAACAATGCTTACTCAACAGCAAACAATGCTTATAAGTATCTATGATACAAGTACTTCACAGCAAACAATGCTATAAAAATGAGGCTGATAAATAGAGAAAAAACAACACAATCTCTGAACAGCAGAGTAGCCAATATTAAACCCCCCCCACACACACAGCAAAATCTGGGGGATGTCCTCATTTTGACCAATCTGTCCTCATTTTAGACACCACTAGAGTCTGGTTGGTGGTCACCCTATTTCTGCTAGTTTATAGTACACATGTAGCCTCCACTTCCCTTTTAAACACAAAGTCTGACTATCGACTGGTTTATGTCTTTATGGGGTGATAAATACATGCCCCCCATAAAAGTACATTACGTTTTTCCCTCAGGGAAAAAATACATAAATTAGCACTTTATTTAGATGATATAATAGTTTATTTAGCTTCACCAGAGGAATCGATACATAAACTAATGAAAATGGAAGAATACAGTAAAGTTTCAGGATACAAATTAAATGAAAACTAGATGTACCGCAGAACGGTACAAAATATGACCGCCGCCCAGTCCAGCACATTTTTTCCACAAAAAGAAATCACGCTGAAAGGCCTATATGATTCTAACTGTCTCACTAAATTGCATTATCCACACTCAATTCTCACTGGTATCTGCTAGACAACAAGTACCAAAACATGATTAGTTCATAGATTTCACATGTAAAATTCATTTTATACAACCCCACCTCCATCTTGCCTGTTTATGATTCTGAGAAATTCTTGATTGTTTGTGTTATGTGTGTGTGTGTGTGTGTGTGTGTGTGTGTGTGTGTGTGTGTGTGTGTGTGTGTGTGTGTGTGTGTGTGTGTGTGTGTGTGTGTGTGCGTGCTTGAAAAAAGAAAAAAAAAAAATCTGACTAAACCTATATGACCGCCGCTTCGCTGCGCGGCGGTCATAATAAATTCTTAATTGCAAAACAAATATTCAAACTTTGATATAAAAGATTGATATAACCACTGGTTGTAACCGGAGGGTTGCCGGTTTGATCCCTGACCAGTAGGAGCGGCTGAAGTTCCCTTGAGCAAGGCACCTAACCTTTCACTGCTTCCCGAGCGCCGCTGTAGCAAGGCAGCTCACTGCTCCGGGTTAGTGTGTGCTTCACCTCACTGTGTGTTCACTGTATGCTCTGTGTATTCACTAATTCACGGATGGGATAAATGCAGAGACCAAATTCCTTGTATATATGCAAGTATACTTGGCCGAGAAACCTGATTTACATTTTACATAATGAAATACTTGATTCATGCAGCGGCTTACAGTGCTGGTTTAATCAATAAGGTGGGTAACACACTGAATGGGGAACAGGTGGTGATCGAACTTGGCAGGATGGAGGAAAAAGCTCATAGTGGACAAAAACAAAAGCAGACAGAGAAAGTCAAAACACAGAGAGCCAGCAGAGGGCTACAAATGAACAGAGTCTCAGGACAGGGATACTGACAGAACAGCTTTCAAATCCACATGTACCAGACCGGTCTCAATTATAGTTTTGGTAGATGTCATCCTCTTCATAGTCATGGTCTATGGCAGTTGGGCCAAGCAGCTCTTCTACATTCACATAGTCATCTTCCAGATCTCCATCATCCTCTTTATAATGGTCCCTCTGGTCAGCAGGCATGACTGCATTCATATAGATGTTCTCATCTTCATCCCAAGGTGACCCAACTTGTCCATGACCATATGTGATCGCAGAACCTGTTCAAATGGAGTGAATGAACACATTCTTCATGTAACAAGTGGAGAAACGTGTTAAGGGTATTTGCCATTTCAGGCGTTACAGTACATTATAATGGTTTAATATTTCAAATAGGGTTGTCAAAATAACTGATTCATTTTGATTAATTAATTTGAGAAAAAATAACTGATTAAAAGAAATAGCGCAGATTAATCGATTCCGTATGACCTTTGACCCCGAGCCGTTCTAGTCATTAACCATTAGACTGTAAAATGAAGGAAAGAGAAGAAAATGTGCTGCCTATATCATTGATTGGAACATTTACTTTTAAAAAAAACGGCCTGATGATGTTGATAAAAATAAAGTGTTGATTAAAATAAAGTCCTCTGCAATGTCTGCAGCAAGGAATTTGCATATCACCAGAGTTCGTCAACTCTAGAGTCGCACATCAATGCAAAGAAATAGTGTTGACATTGAGGGGAGTGTTAATTTATTTTCATTATGACCCCTGGGTTATATCTGTGGCCTAAAATGCCTTGTATGTGAAAAAAAAAATCTTCCTGAAGCACTTTTGAATTTATTTCCTCAGCAAATTAAGTAATATCATAGATTATTATGGCCATTATTTGAACAGTGAAAATAAAGTTTTTGAACTTTAATGTCACTAATGCTGATTATTCAATGATTCATTTGATTTTAAATATTTAATACACTTTCACAGCAAAAATTATTTGTGTGATTAATTTAGATTAATTAATCACAGAGTATGTAATTAGATCAGATTAAATCAGTTTTAATCGATCAGATTAAATGTTTTAATCGATTGACAGCCCTAATTTGAAAGCATTAGGTCAATACATTAGACAAAGGTGTAAGATAAGTAATACATTTATTTAATTAATGAGATGATTTCTGACTCACTGTTTGCCACAGTGTTCATCTGGATGGTGTGTGTATTTGTGTCACTCAAACACTTTTTCTTCACCAGGTACAGGACGGCAGGGATCAGCAAAAGTAGGAACAACCCTGAAATCACTCCAGATGCAATGATGGGAGCCAGAGACGCTGGAAATGAACATGAAATTACCAGAGTAAACAACAAACAAACAAATACACGGGTTTCCCATTTACCAACAATACTAGATGCGCGCCTCAGCCGTGGGGCAGAAGACGCTAATAGTCGGCTACTGTAAGCTACAATTGGAATTTTTTTTTTAATACCCCTGTTGTCTCAATGATAATAACATCTCATTTCAGACTATATTTCAGAGTTTGCCGTTCATTTGCATTATTAATATAACATCGTACTTTGTCATTTTTGGTGAAGACATGCATTCCGTTAGGGATATTGAACATATTTAACATTCTCTAACCATCGTGATTTTGAATTGGTGCAGTTTTCAGCACAAAAACTCATTTTATTCTTTTCATCGAGAGCACTGCTCTATGCTGTTCTATGGTGCTTTCTGCCTCTTGCGCACACATGTTTTAGTGACTTTGCATAGAAATCCATGTATAATACTCAAGTGCTGGATGTTTACCTCTTACGATGACTGTCAGTGGTGCTGTCTGTGTTGACTTGAAGGTGTGGCTGGACACAGTGACCTCATAGACACAGCTGTAGTTGCCCTGGTGGGAGTAGTCTGCCTCAGGAATGTAGAAGGAGGCTGAGTGGTTGAAGGCGAGCTGAGTCCTGGTCCTGTTAGACCCATCAAAGAAGAGGTGGAAGGAGCCTCCTTGGTGCTGTGGCTCAGTAGAGCAGATGAGGGAGAGGCTGTGGCCCCTGGTCACCTCTGGCCCCTGAGGCCCCCAGAACAGCCCTCCATCTGGGGCACTGAGAGAGATGTTGGGCTGCACAAGCACCACTGGGGAAGGGGCCAGTTTATCAGTGGAGGATTAATATGAGATGACACGTGACTAAGAGCTAGAATGGCTCTTTATGTAAGTCAACGATGCCTCCACAACTTCCTTAATAACCACAAATGTATTGTAATTATTGAATAGTAGACTGTGTTATACATTGCGGATCTGGGTTTGCAATTAAAAAGTGAAACATTTCACATATTATAAGATGGAAGTTTTCATATAAAACAATATCCTAACTGCTAATATCCTAACTCCTTATGTCTAAATTCATTAACATTTACAACATTACTTTAGCCTAGCAATCTAGACAAATTAATTTGCTCAGCCTGTACGTCTAGTATCGAACCATAGGAATTTCTATTGGCTTAACACCGTGGATGTTCTCCAATCACAGCCTATTTCGTTAGAGAGTCTTAAGGCGGCTTAACAGGATAACTACATCCCGCGACGGTGAACAACAAGGAAGGTGGCTATGGCTTAACTAAGAGCAGTTGTTTGAATCGGCGCTACGCCAACTTTGGAGGAGTTGGACTTGTGCTTTTCTTTGAAAGTAGAGCAACACAATGCACTTAAGTCATTCCTTTCAAGAAGGATGTATTTGCCGCTTTTGCCGAATCGGATAATGGATATGGTCGTAGCACTGGCCTATTGCATGCCTAGGCAGTTTGAAAGACAATTCTCTGCCCGCCCCTTGGATTAAGCAGGTGAATGATTCGATTCCAGACTATACATTTCAATGATATAGGATGGCCCGCCAGGCTAACATTACTTAATAAAACAGAGAAATATGTCCATATATGACAAATGATCATATTACCTATTACAGAGAGGCTGACAGTAGCACTTTGAGGGGATGTGAATTCACGACTGGAAACCCTTGTTTGATACTGGCAGTAGTAGTCTCCTTCATGGATAAAGTCCACTTGAGGAATGGTGAGGTTCCAGTGAGGAGAGGTTCCAGTGGAGATCTTTGTCTCTCTAAATGGCCCACAGAGCTGCTGTAGGGTGAATGTGCCACCCAGGTGCTGTGTGGAGATGCAGCACCTCATTTTGGCAGACTGACCCCAAGAAACCTTTTTGCTGGTTTTCAGTGTAAGACTTGGCTGGCCTAGTACAACTGGAAAAGAAATTAGGGTGAGATGCAAGAAACAAATAAACTAGAGGGGAACTTGGAGAGCGCAGACCAACAGCAAATGCCTTTTCTTATAATGTTACTGAAAGGAAAGTGAATGCTGCTACTACTACTAGATAGATAGATAGATAGATAGATAGATAGATAGATAGATAGATAGATACTTTGATCCCCAAGAGGAAATTCAAGTAAAAAAGGAAGTCAGGGCTGTCCAATTTATCAAACCATATTATGTTTCAATTACATAAAACAGTCTAGTTTTGAATGAAACACAACCTTATTGTGTTCAAATAGTCATTACAATTGAGTAATCCATTTTTTCTAATTGAATCACGTTAGGTAAGCGTATACTGTGGTATTCTCTCAAACACAATGGTATTACGTTGAACTGCCACAGCAATGAATTTATCCAACAGAATAATATACAGTGAGATCAATGTGAAGCACCTAAGTACTGAACCAGTAAGGCAAATAAACATATGGGATGCCTTGGTGTCACCATGTTATTGTGCTCACATGAGCCTTTGCAAGAACACTGAGCAAAAGTTTTCTTAAAGAGGATTATGAGACCAGTAGAATTTGGAGCGGAGTTGTATCTTATGGTATGCTTTGAGATGAACCATGCTTTGTTCCCACCATGAGTGTTTGAGCATGCACAAAGTACCTGTATAAGTTGTTTCATGGCACATGTTTCCAACCTTAATGAATACTGTGGCAAAGGTATTCAGCATGTTTCATTGTAAGATTTCATCTTCAAGTCTTAAATATCAGTTACCTTCCTTTAACATTGACGTTACAATACTAAGTACATCTGCATACCTCTCTGTAGATGCCACCTGTATAACACAATCACGTTGAAATTACATGAAAATTTCATGTAGACTTAAGCCTAACCAATTTAATTGGAATTACTTGATCAAATTGAGTTATCACAACATGAATCAATTTTGTAAACCGACATTTCATTCATTTGCAACCGATGTACACAATAAAAACTACTAAATTCATTCAAAGTTAGGCAGCTGGAAGATGAACTGTTTTAAATAAATCAATATCCTAACCACTAAGGTCCTATCCTTATTTCCAAACCCTCCAAAACACTTAACAAAAAAGTTAAATATGTGCATATGACATATGATTACATTACCTACTACAGAAAGGTTGACAGTAGCACTTTGGGGGGATGTGAATTCACGTCTAGAAACCCTTGTTTGATACCGGCAGTAGTAGGCTCCTTCATGGATAAAGTCCACTTGAGGAATGGTGAAGAGGGCAGAGGCCCAGAGAGCTGCTGTAGGGTGAATGTACCACCCAGGTGCTGTGTAGAGATGGAGCACCTCATCTGGGCAGACCGACCCCAAGAAACCTCTTTGCTGGTTTCAAGTGAAAGACTTGGCTTCTGTAGTACAACTGGAAAAGAAGTGCAGAGTAGTGTGTAACAAGAAACAATACAGAGAAAACATGATAAAACACATTATGTCATGGCAAGGTTTTAATTGTGTTACATAAAGAGGGGACACAAGGGTCTTTTTGATAACTACGCTTAACTTGTTTTCAGCTTGATATGATTAGTCCACTTAGCCTACCTAATAATTTCTAGGGTAATTGTGTGCCTGGTTAGCTGACAACTTTACTCACCTACAGTGATGTTAATGGACCTGCTATGAGTAGAGGAGGAGGAGTAGGCACATGTGTAACGGCCCTGGTGAGAGGAGTCCACGTTAGACAGAGTAAATGTAGCGCTGCTCTGGAGGAAACTAAGAGCCTCTGAATTCACATTGACTCCATTTCTGTACAGAAGTAAGTTGCCATTGCACCGGCTTGCACTCCTAGAACATCTGATCTGAACAGTTTCTCCAGCTGAGACTGTTGAGTATGAGGAGATGAGAGAGATGGAGGGACCTGGAAATGAAAAAGAGTCACATTCACAAAGATTCACTTTGCTTGATTTTTCAGCATGTTTACTTCGATGCCATTATACAAATTTACTCACCTTCCATGGAACACACCACCCCTGCATCCTCATTATGGGCACAGTCAGGGTTGCTATTGTAGGAGCACTGGGTCAGAGACTGTTCAGTACCAGAGCATCTGACGTAACCCATCCAAATATTCCCAGTCCCTGCCCCATAGTAGGCTGACCCAGGGGCACAAACAGCAGTGCCACACCCCAGCTGTCTGCACACCACCTCAGTATCACTCATGTCCCAGCCATTATCACACACAATTACCCACTGGTAGGGGCGATACACCTCCACTCAACCTGAGCACCCACTGGTCCCATTCACCAGCCTGATCTGGGCAGCTACAAAGAAATACAATAGACAAACACTCATAGCCAATACATGACTATCAAATGCCATTATGCCATCATAGTGGATGATATCTTGATGGAAATCTACTGTGTAAGAGGTTTAGATGTGAGATGTTCACCATTCTGTTTCAATACAGTAGAGGCCTATGTAATGCTGAGATGGATTGAGAAGAACTTGGAAATACTTCACTTACCAGATGCTGAGGGGACACTGACACATAGAACTACTGAAGAGACTAAACAAACCAAGAGGTATTATGTAAATGTACATGTCATGGAGGTAAAATCAAATGTAATATTGTTGAACATACATTGTACAGTTCATATACAGTACATTCTTGTTGTCCTATGGCCATACAACATGATCTGATAAATGACTGGTGTCTTATGCAAAAGTCGCTTGTGCAGTGCAGTCTGATTTGTGTTGTTACACAGCCAACCCACAGATCCAGCTTCCTATTTCAGCTTTTCAGTTTTTCAACAATGCTTACAATTTTACTTTTGTAAATCAAAATACTTTTGTAAAATTGTGTAGATGTGTGTGTTGATTGGGGTAGGAGAGAGAGAGAGAGAGAGAGAGAGAGAGAGAGTGAGAGTGATGTTCCTGGATTACCTTTGCTGACCCCTTATTGAAAGCTGTACAACTACGGGTTTGAACCCATTCTTAGTTTTGCTTTCATTTTTGGATACAGACTATTTTCCTTGTAACTTTAAGAACAACCACATATTTGATTTGACATTTGAGAACACAAACCCACAGCATTTGTATTGAAAGCATGTTAAATGTGCTCTCTAAGAATAGAACACTGACTTCAAGTGCAGTCATAACATTTAAAACAGAGCATAGGGGCGCAGCACCATGGGGGCGCCAAAGCAATGGTAATAAATAAATAAATAAATAAACATTATATTTTTGGTTTTTTTATATCTAGCTGCTGTTGTGCATTTCTAAATACGACACCAATGTTTACTCTGAATGATTCCGACTTCAATGCAATTGGATAACACGACACCAATGTTTACTCTGAATGATTCCGACTTCAATGCAATTGGATAACACGACACCAATGTTTACTCTGAATGATTCCGACTTCAATGCAATTGGATAACACGACACCAATGTTTACTCTGAATGATTCCGACTTCAATGCAATTGGATAACACGACACCAATGTTTACTCTGAATGATTCCGACTTCAATGCAATTGGATAACACGACACCAATGTTTACTCTGAATGATTCCGACTTCAATGCAATTGGATAACACGACACCAATGTTTACTCTGAATGATTCCGACTTCAATGCAATTGGATAACACGACACCAATGTTTACTCTGAATGATTCCGGACTTCAATGCAATTGGATAACACGACACCAATGTTTACTCTGAATGATTCCGGACTTCAATGCAATTGGATAACACGACACCAATGTTTACTCTGAATGATTCCGACTTCAATGCAATTGGATAACACGACACCAATGTTTACTCTGAATGATTCCGGACTTCAATGCAATTGGATAACACGACACCAATGTTTACTCTGAATGATTCCGACTTCAATGCAATTGGATAACACGACACCAATGTTTACTCTGAATGATTCCGACTTCAATGCAATTGGATAACACGACACCAATGTTTACTCTGAATGATTCCGGACTTCAATGCAATTGGATAACACGACACCAATGTTTACTCTGAATGATTCCGACTTCAATGCAATTGGATAACACGACACCAATGTTTACTCTGAATGATTCCGGACTTCAATGCAATTGGATAACACGACACCAATGTTTACTCTGAATGATTCCGGACTTCAATGCAATTGGATAACACGACACCAATGTTTACTCTGAATGATTCCGACTTCAATGCAATTGGATAACACGACACCAATGTTTACTCTGAATGATTCCGACTTCAATGCAATTGGATAACACGACACCAATGTTTACTCTGAATGATTCCGGACTTCAATGCAATTGGATAACACTATATGATCAATGTGACCTCCAACGTTGCAGTGCTGTCATCATCAGTTTAGCTCGACTCTGGCTCGCCTATATCAGATACGCCGATTTGATCGGTTTCACGGGATGCAAGGGGAAAAGTAACGTGCTGTAACGATCCTGTGTTCCCTATCCCTCCTTTGTTTACCTCCTGTGCCATGTGCTCCTTTGTTTGTCTTGCCATGTCTCAGTTCCCTGTGTCTCCGCCCTTCACCTGTTCCTCATTATTAGTCTGCTAGTTTAATTATGATTTCCAGCCCTGTGTTCACCTGTCTCTTGTTTTACCTTGTTTCTTGTCCACCTGTGCCTTGTTAGCTTTGTTAAATCCCTGTGTATATAAACCCCTAGTTTTGTTATGTTCCTTCTGTGTCATTGTTGTAATATTCCTGCGCTGCACTCTGTAACTAAAATCAAGTGAATCTACTCTTTGTGTGTTG